>NW_024882485.1:0-273243 GCF_019059575.1 Amphibalanus amphitrite | reverse complement strand
GAGAGAGAGAGAGAGAGAGAGGAGGAGAGAGAGAGAGAGCGAGAGAGAGAGAGAGAGAGAGAGAGAGAGAGAGAGGAGAGAGAGAGAGAGAGAGAGAGAGAGAGAGAGAGAGAGAGAGAGAGAGAGAGAGAGAGAGAGAGAGAGAGATACGACAAGGTATGAGAGGCGCGTGTCGAAATTTTACAAATGCAGTGCACAATGCACAATCATCAATGCACAATACAAATTTGATCAAATTACAGGCCATGGCTTGAGGCTCTATGCCTTTAGCCACTTAACTCGCATAAACTTATTTGATGCATGATCGGAGAAAGACACATGCATCATGTGACGTTACAATTTAACTCCAAAGAGCCATATGACGTCACCGTCAAACGCCACTGACCTTGTATGACGTCACGCTGTCTGCTGATGATCTCATCACAGAGAGCACGCTGTCGGTCGAAGCGCAGTATCATCAGGTCCCTCCGACGCAGTTCGTGGTCCTTCAGCAGCTGGTTGCTGCGCATCTCAATCTGAAAAGAACGAACATACAACGGTCTTCGTTTGTTGGAACTTGGCATTGGCTTAGTAACTAGTAGAAGAGAGTGAATTTTTCTTCTGTTGGTAGCCCCACTTGAATCACCCGCAATTCAAATGGACCATTAAGTGACCTAACCGTAATAGTACAACTATTGCATATTGCATACCTATTGCATAAACATATCCTGCTTTAGATTTGGCTCCGAAGTGTTTGTAAACGGTACATTGCACTAAAATGGAAGCCCGACAACAAATTAGCGAATGCCCCTTGCACATCACCACAAAAGTCGATCGTATCTTCGACGACAAAACCCTATCATCAAACACGGGAGCGATTTTCCATCTACGCACGACACGTGTTCGATTTACTACGTGTTCTGCCAAGCCACGTGGAGCGTGTCGAGCGACCGGTCTAATTTGAGGTTGAATCGGCTAGTGTCCCTAGCTAAGCGACTATTGATTGAACACGATGATACAGTTTTCAAACAGGCTTCGTTTTCATAGAAACATGCAGTCAATGGACTCGAAATGAACGTATGTATGTGCGTGTAGCTATTACGGTGCTATGTTCCGTGCAAGAGCGTGGACAACAAATAACAATGCCTATGGCTTCGGTCATGAAAGGCGATAACTTGAAGGCAGTGGAATCTCATATACCGATTGCTTATGGATTCTCAAAATCTGCGCAAACATAGGTGATTACGAATTGGTTGACCAAATATGGTTGTTAAAATGCAGTGGGACCAGTGAAGTTGCTGTATTTCTGGTTAATACACCATTTTGCGTTAGCTTTTGACCATTGGACAACACGTTTGTACACATTCGCCATATAGGTGGCGCTACAAATGGGCGGTTGGTAACAAAGAATCACCATTGTGCAAAACTATTCGGCGGTCTTCCTCTACAACTCGACATTGAGCGAATGGTTCAGCATTGTGTAAAACAAATCATCAATGGCCGAAACTATTCGTCATATACCGAGGAGCTAGCTCGTTCAATGCCGAAGCCTGGCGAAGTGTCAAACTGTTTTGCAGATCGCTCATTTCAGTGCTCAATCTGTTTTGCTGAATGGCTGAAATGAAACACACCACGCCGGAATAGTTGTGCTCAATGCCGATTGTCGAAATGGCTCCTCAAACAGTTATGGCGAATGGTTTAATTTAAATGCAAAAAGGTGTAGTAGCAATGACAGAATCAATCGTAAGCCACTTTCTACTTACATTTTCTATCTCCAGCTCATGAGTTTTGAGCAGCAGCTGAAGGAGTTCACGCTGCTCATCTGTTGAAATCTTATCCGGAAGAGTCTGAAACAACAACATATGCATAACCAATCATTATACGCTTGGGTACGCCTCATAAGCGCATAACTATAACATGCGCTGAGGAATTCGCATTGTAACAGTCAAAATTTTAGCCCTCGTCGTAGCAGAACGCCATCATTCACATTGCTTGGAAACGGATGGCTCAACTCTGCTCAAATTGACCTTGAACCCTGACCCCGCGCTGCCACCCTGCCAATAATCGTGCATGCGGCAGTACACTGGTTTCCGACGGGTGACGAATGAGGTCGATATTTGGAATGAAGGTCAGTTGTTAGGCAACCAAGTGTCGTGCCGGTATCGACTGTAGTGGGCTGGATTTGTGGGTGAATTATGGTTGAGCATGTCGTTTGGCTATGGTGACGGCGAGGTGCAGATTGCAGAATGGTGGAATGGGTTATGCTCGCTGTCTTGATAGGCTGATATGGTACGTTGCTGGATTGGTTTAATTGCTCCCTGGCAAAGTTCGTCGCTATCGCTAATTGACGAGACGGAACTGGTTGAACCTTTCATTTAATTAGTATCATATGTGCCAAAACCATTATTGTTAGTGATACAGGGGTGTAGCCAGGATTTCCTCCAGGGGGGGGGGGGGGGCAAACTTACAGGGGCCCAAGGTAAACCCCCTCAAAATCCAAAAAGTCATCGGATTTCATCCACCATTTTTTGGAGGCGGCCCACATAAATTTAAAAAAAAAATATTTAAAAAATGAAAAAATATTAGAACTGAGGGGCAAGCAGTCCATGGGTCCCTGCTAGATAGGCCCACGAATAGCTTCATAGAGTTGCTCAGCCGGTTCTGAAGGCGGTTTTGAGGGCCCTAGCGGCAAGGTCTCAGGCCCGAAAGGCCCCCGCGAACCCAGTGGAGTGCCCCGAGAGGCCCTTACGCTACTTTTATTGTGCCCCTTACCGTACTTATGACACCGCGATGGGGGCCCTTTTGGGCTCTAGGGGGAGCCATGGCCCCTATGCCCCCCCCCCCTTTGGCTACGCCCCTGTGGTGATATCATCAAACGACGAATGTTGTTCAGGGAAGTAGGGAAGGAAACGAGAAAGATGCCTGTCCGTTCTTTGACGAGCTCCTACTATCTGACTTTTATATTCTCTCCGAATTGAAGCAATACTTCGGCCCTATTTCACCAAATTGAGGTATGTTGTCCATCGATCTCAAAAGGGCGTGCGCGAAGAAGTAAAGTTATGGAATGTTGCACTAGCTGCATTTCGTTGCAGGTTGTAAATGTACTAATGAAATTGCCTACCCTGGCATTTTCGTGCTTTGTGGACTTATGTAAGTTTCCATTACTTATCAAACTGTCTTTAAAGGGACTATCCCACCTTCTAAAATGATGTTAAAACCAGTTAAATTGTGCCCGACTTTATAGATTGGATGACCAGGAACACGGTTCTGGCATTTATTTTTCATTAAACATCTTAGGCTTCCCATATTCCAAACACAAACTTTCAAATATGTGACGTCACAGCCCAAAATTACCTCCTTCCCCAGGCCACATTACTGTCATAAAGCTGATTCGTTTTACTCTGTAGGCACCACAACAAAGTTCAGACCAAGTTTTAAGCGATTTTTCAACGAACAAACCCATTTAAATCAGAATGACTAAACGAGGTGACGTCACACTAACGGTAGCTCCATGTTGAAGATAGGGCCTTGTATGTACAAGGCCCATTTTCAAATGAAGGGAACGAATTTCTTCAACACCAAGAGGCCGCGGGGGTTGCAACCTAGATAGATAGTGGTTTCTGAACCTCGCCGCAAACTTGGCTATCTCAACTCAAACCCCATGTTAAAGGTGGGATAGTCCCTTTAATATATTATTGTATTTATGGACACCGTGCAATATTATCCAGAGGATCGGTCACGTTTCTGTACACAACAGGTTTCTATAAGTTTTCTATTTCCAAGCGTCCAACATCAATGAATGTTCCGACTTCCGTTCGACATTACATCGTTCGATCAAATGGAGTTCAGCTAACAAGGTTTGGAGGCAATAATCGGAACCGGCACGTCACAATATAACAGTTACTCAATGAATAATGTTCAAAACATGGTAATAGCAATCAAAAGTTGAATTCCATAAAAACAACGACTTTTCAGTTATCTGTGCCATTCTTCCCATTATTCTACCCACTCTCCTCAGTTTGAGAGTCGGTCATTCCCTTTAATCCCCTGTTAGTTCTCTTTCTATCTCAGCGCCCCTATCATTATCTTGCTTTTCATTCTGCCTGCTTACATATCTGCCACATTTTCACTAATATCGTTCCTCTTTTGTCCCTTTCGCTTGTTTTTCCATCAATGTCTCCTTCGTTCTCATTTCACAAATCTCCTTCCTGCCCAATCCTTTTCGTTTTGCTAGCCATTCAGCCGTCAAATGTTTGTATTTAGCACACCTGTCTCTCTTACCACATTTTCCTCCCCTCTGTCGCCTGTCTCTCTCCACTCGCTCGCTTCCTCCACCCATTTTCCCACCCTCTACCCTCCCCAGCCCACACTGCCCAGCTGTGTTGTGGAGACCCTGCAGTCAACTCCCGGTCCGTTTTAATCGATAAAGCCAGCCAGTGCCTGAAGGTGAACCGCCGAATTGGAACTGCCAGCGTCCGCACAACGATGCACTTTCAAAGGTATACTTTCACGGAGTGGATTCAAATGGAGGATGAATGATAGACTGTAAGCAAAGTTCTTGGAAATGTTGGTGGTGGTGAAACCAGCTAATTTGGATCTGTGTTTTTGTATTCGGACGGAGAGGCTGGGAGTGGTGTTTCCGTAAGCCACTGTTTTGGAGAGTGTGAGTGAGGGCTGTGATGGATAAGGAAAATAAGTTTATTGTTTGGTTTCGCCTGCCTAGTTAGTCGATCAATTACTGTTGTAAAATGAGAATCGTAACAGCGACGAGGAATGGATAAACTTGTTTTTAAGAGGTCATGACAAACAACCTATGATCTAACACCAGCGGCAGCTTATTCGGTTCATCTAAAGTAAAACGATTGTCAAGCAACAACGTCTAATCACTCACCTCCTCTAACTTTTTCGCCGTCTCCTTGACCTCGATCAGATCTGCTTCACAGTTTTTCCTGATGTCTTGGTATCTGAAACACAATTTTATCCCTTCGTCAAAGCTCAGTCAAATGCCGTCTATGTTAGACTCTTCAAACCATGAATTCCCTGCCACGATTTCGGGGTGTACTTACATAGTAATTACGGGGCGGTAACTCAAACAAACGGAAGCAAAGCACGCGAATATGCAGTGAAGAGCAATTTTGGTGGACTGTTTGCAGCACTGGTCACTGTCGAACGAGCTACACTGTAAAAAATATTGACGAGCTATGTGTCAAAACAAGGGTCTCGAAACAATCACCAGGTTGTCAATGCTTCCGGTACCTACCACTTGACTAGTTACCGCTTAGTTAGCTTACAGGCTGAGAACTATCCAAATCGTTATGATCCGGTATTGTAATGATACCCTAGGTGTACCTTTGTTTTGAAGTGCTGAATTAACTATCAAGGTTGTTTGACGTTTGTTTTCGCCTCAATCCGAAACGAGGAAGACCCTTATCAAATTATTAGGTGAAAGCCAGCCTCAGGATGATCAAAATACTAGGGGTAGTTTTGTCATAGTAATCTGTGAAGGGTGAGGAACAAACCGTAGCAATGCACTCGTCACTAAACCAGCCTGAGATTATTCGCCAGGTAGCTGCTGCGTTTCCCTACTTGCTGAATCATATTTGCAACTTTCCATTTCCAGACACTTTTTACGGCAAATAAATTGTTGGGTTATTCGGAAGGTGAATGACAATTTATTTCTATAAGTCAATACATTTGTATTTCCGATTGCCCTAAAACTTTTTTTAATCGTTTGCGGTAGGTTTTTTATTGTTCGCAATAAAGTTGCGCACCTGTGAATCCTTCACTTAATGCGTTCCCGGCTTCCCGGCGCCAGTTGCGCTGTGCCGTGCCGCGTTCGGTCGGGGGTGCGCGCGTCTGTGCAGTGCGAGTGTTTATCACTGGGCAAACCTGTATCGTTTCCATTTGTGCAGTGTCTAGTTATGAAGAATTGCTTGCCGATATATGACCTGCAGTGATCGACATTCTGATTCAATAACTTGCCATAAGCCATTATTCTCAACCAAATCGCGCAGAGACGTTTGCAAAGTTGTCGAGGGGGGGGGGGACAAGAGCGATTTTAAATGAATTGCTCTCCATGCAGTGCAATAGGACTTAGGTTTAATTTTTCGAAAGTTGTGGAGCCGCCCCCGGTGTCCGGCCTGGCCAACTCTCTCAAGAACCGACAGCTAACGGAACACTGAAGTTTCACTACGACGATTTCCGCCAAAGTTATGAAGAAAAGGCAAGTGCAAGAAGTACAAAACTTCTCTTGGTAATCAAAACTTAGGTTTGGCAAATTCCAAACCCTAAGTCACTACAACTGTGGATATAAATAAGCTGGTTATTGACGGCCAAGCTCTGGCCAATCTGAGGTTCAGACCTATCATCGAGTTCATGAGGCAGCTGCGGTTGGGCGGCTCACGGGCTCCACTGCATAGGCTCAGACAGGTACTCTACAAATGTCTTCTGTGTTCTTAGGTTCAGATCTATCGATAGGTATGTGCATGCTTCTGATTCGATTGATAACTGTAAACGGGCGCTGGAAGTGAAAGGTTCGCTTGATATACGAAAGGTGCATTGCAAGAAAGCACATTATTTCAGAAATACACTTTCATTTTATCTTGAGCGTTTTTGGAATGGACCGGATGAATTCGTCATCAAACTGGTAAGGGATTTCGTTTGAAGACCACCGATATTTAATAATATGATGGTCTTCAAACGAATTCGCTGGCAAATTCGATGACTGGATTGGGCGGCGTAGGATCTGCTGGTCATCTGACTATGGATTGAGCAATACGTTAGTTTTGACCTAGTTTGAGCTTCATTCGTTAAGTAGGAACAAGACTATGCTTCTTTTGAGCATCGTCACTAAACAAGCCGCCCTCGTTTTGACATTGTTTTTCGTTATTATTGTTACTAGGTACTTTGTTATCATACACAGCATTAACGAGGACCTGCTTCCAAAACAAGGCAGAAACGCTCCAGCTATTTTTGGGACGTGGTAAAAACTAACCGACACCTGGTAACTGTCATCTTACGAACACAAAACAAGCCAGGGGCTCGTAGCGTGTGTCAAAAGTAGGATGCAAAACTAGTCTGTACCCCCGACATTTAGCGTTGAGAATCATTTGACGAGGGGCTAGTCAATATTTTTTACAGTGTAGGTAAAACCCCTGACGCCTACGCTTTTCGTTAGCTGCACAGCAGTGTGCCTGTGCTATTTCGTTACTGCGCATCATACGTTAGCGATTTCGGGTTACCGCTTCAGTGCACACTGCACATTGTATGTGGGCATTCGGTTACTTAGCGACTCCTTGAGACAATAAGAAAAGGCTTAATACAAGATCGCATTTGATGTTTGTTTGCGTTGCAAAAGCCACAGTTTCAACAGTCAGACCTATCAGTTGGCTGTCGTTTTTAAAAGATTGATAGAAAAGCAAAAACTAACCCCTAATACTAATAAATTATCCAAATCATCCTTTTGCTTATAACGAAGGCGTATATGACTTTGCAAATAGTGCCATTCCTCAGCGAAAACAACACTACTCCCGCATAAACTCACCTGTGTTCCTCCTGCTGTACGTAGCGCAGGTCGTCCATCGCATTGTTCAGATCCTCGTCATCTTCATCTGAAAAAAACGAAAAAGTAATTGTGTGGAAAGAAACAACTGAAGTATTGTTTCATGAAGAGTTATGGTGATAGCTTCTGGTCGGGCGACGATTACAAACTGACAGTGAAAGCTTTGACTAGTTAACAGTGCACATCTGGATATACGATGTCATAATGGCATATATTTTTTTTTTGCTTTTGCAACTATTTTCGCTTTTGCATTGCATAACAATGATAAATATGTATTGCCGAGCCATATTGTTATATCAATTTAAAATAATGAATTGGTTAGATGTGATTCTAGCAGCCCGCTACTCAAGTCTCATTAGCCGATGCTTCATTATGTGGTGCTCTATTATGTGGAGGCACCAGTTTCAAACGAGGTTCCCGAGCAGTGCTCTGATCCGAGCTTGATCCACCCGACCCACCTGGCTGTGTCATCCCGTCACTCGGACTCACCTATGCAATCCAGATCGGTTATTTATTCTCTACCAATAGCGTCAAGGTAAATATTCTCCTTTTCAGCATTTTTACTATTTACCTGGCTGCGTGACTCCGTTGATGGCTCGTTTCCGTTCGACCTCGTTGATAAAGTTGGTCTGCTTCTCAAACTCCATGGCCAGCCAGAGCAGCACGTTGTCGATTTCCATCATCTGCTTTCTGTGAAAGAAAGTGACTTTATTAGACCTACTTCTAAACGTGATTCGCTAGCTTAATTCGTCATGTCTGATGGTAGAAATAAAGTTCCGATGTTTCTACCCCCAAATTCAGGTCAATTCAGTTCAATCCAATTCATTTGTCAAAAATATCCGACTTAACTGCTAATTTTGTCAACGACAGCAATTTCTTACAAAAGCGAATCATTGCAACGGCGGTCTATATTTTATCTGTCACAGCCTTGGAAAGCTGCCACAACCACAATCTTTGCGAAAAGACTAGCATCCAAATTTCACTGATCTTCTCTTGTAGCTTGCACAGTAATCCAATACATATGTATTCCCCACGCTCATTTACCTGAGCTCCATCTGCTCCCTGAAGGACTCCATCAGCTCATTTCGCAGTTTCCGTAGCTCCTCCTCCTGTTCCCGACTGCGGGGCTGTGACGTCATGTCGGGCTCTCTGTCGTGCTGCCAATCAGAGGAGTGAACGTAACTCGTTGGTGATATTTAATCAATTACTCGCATTCTAATTCAACAGGTAACATATTATGGTAGAGAATGAGTACATTGCCTTGATATTACCGATCTTGTTTCCATGATTTATATGGTCGTATTTGTGCATCGGTTTTATGAATGATTTCTCTTTTTTGTTTAGCAAATTATCAAAGTTCATTATGATTAGAAATAGTCAATATCTTCACTAACGAAAATATGTGAAAGGCAAACAATGAAATCGCCCTTTTTAATGTACATGCAACATACAACTATCTTATTCAGAATCAAGATCAGTCAGTGTCGGGCAATCCATTCGAATGAAAGGTCTGGACAGTGAATGTTTAAAATAATAATATTACCTGATCGTCTGAGCTCATCTTGCTCTTGAGTCGACTGATTTCGTTTTTCAGTTCGGCGATGATGGACTGGTACTGTGAAACTTGGTGTGTCACGTCCAAAACGTTTCTCTTGACCTGGGAATGAGACGAAACTTGTCAAATCTCGCATCGGTCGAAATCAGTGCAAGTGACATAGGTAAGGTTATTATCACTTTCAATTATAGTTAAAGTTACTTTTATAATTTCTAAAATCATTGAATACATTTCTTTTTGCTGCATAGAAAAGATTTATGTATAATTCCTTGAGAATAGTGCGTTATTTCTATACCTTTTTTGTTGCTGTTGTTGTTGATGTAAAATGGCCTTACAAGGTTTTTAAATCTTTAATGGGCGGAGAGTGATGGATGGATCGATAGAAATCGTTTATCCGCACATAGGCGCCTTCACCTATAACCTAAGCCGGCTCCGACCTTGTTGGTGATATTCTTGGCTCGGTCCGCGTAGACCAGTGTGTTGAACGTCTCCTCTCTTTGCGCCATGGCGGGGCTGATGTGCGCGATCATAACTGTTCGGCAGTTACCGGAGAGAGCGTCCTTCAGAAGTCTGAGAACAGAGAGCGGAGGGGACTCGGGGTAAAAATGGGGATGATAGGGAGGGAGGGAGGGCGAGAGAGAGAGAGAGAGAGAGAGAGAGAGAGAGAGAGAGAGAGAGAGAGA
Source organism: Amphibalanus amphitrite (assembly GCF_019059575.1). NCBI lineage: Eukaryota > Metazoa > Arthropoda > Thecostraca > Balanomorpha > Balanidae > Amphibalanus > Amphibalanus amphitrite. The sequence continues at coordinate 263,465 of NW_024882485.1, read as the reverse complement.
GAGAGAGAGAGAGAGAGAGAGAGAGAGAGAGAGAGAGAGAGAGAGAGAGAGAGAGAGAGAGAGAGAGAGAGAGAGAGAGAGAGATAAAGACAGAACAAGAGACGAAGGGGTGGCGAGGATTAATGAATACTGAGATAGAAGAAAGAGAGGAAGGCATGTGATTCGAGAATTGAGGAAGGCGTCCTTTTTTAACCCGCGCCCCGTAGGGCTACCGGCGGACCCTACCACCCGTAGGGGGGGGGGCCGTTTCGGCCCCCCCTAAGATCTCGGAAAGTTACCGGCCGATTTTCAAAATTCAAACGGCGTTCGATAGCCCCACCCGGGAACTACCTTGTGACCAAATTTCATTGACCTAGGTCAAACCGATGACGTCACAGGTCAGGTCAAAGGTCAGATTTTCACCGTTCACAGGCAATTAAAGAAATGTGCTGTGAAAGCGAGCTAATTGGTAATTTATTGAAAACCATCGATGGTACATTGTTCGTCAAACACATACCTTGCTATCTGAGGTCACTGATACCAGGTCAGGTCACAGCGAGGTCAGGTCACCGGGGGTCACAATATGAATGTGTCGTGTGATACATGTTTTATGGTCCATTTTACATGACAAATGCGATTATGTGGGTTAGGCAGCCTTTGGGGCCAGCCTAGGTCACTTTTTTGTGAAGGTCAGGTCAAGGTCAGGTCAAATTAGGTCAAATTTCAAAGTTGATATTTTTACATAAAATGGGTATCGATTCGATGCAGCTCGTCACGGGGAGTCTAATGGTGGTCTTCGGTTTGCTCTACGAGTTCTAGAATTGCCAAAAATTGAGTTTGAAAATTTGACGTCATCATTTTTGAACAGTTTTTTTCGCTATAACTTGGCCAAAAAACGAGGTATCGATCTGAAATTTGGTATGTAGACAGAAGACGGTAGGCACTTTCACATATATTCCGGTTTTTTTCGAAATTCAAAAAACTTTTTGGATTTTTTGGCGAATATATCGAAAAAAATGATTTTTTGATTTTTGGGGGTCAAAACTCAAAAATTTCAAAAATTCGAGATAGCAGTTTTGTAGCCCTGTCAATTCTACACCTTTTATGTCTTGATCTTTTTTCTGTATCTTCAAAGCTGTAGTCCTGACAGGTCTTCTCGCGAAGGTCTTTTTTCGGTCGAAAATGACAGAACATGACGTCACTCTGACGTCATTTGTGGCCAACCTATCATAGCCTCTGGAAAATTTTTGGTCACAATGTGTAAAATGGATGCCCGGAGGGGTCCTGAAAGTTTGGTGGCGATATCTCCAGCCGTTTAGGAGATATCGACCGAAAAGGACAGGGGGGGCCGTTTCGGCCCCCCCCCCTACGGGGCGCGGGTTAAATTAGATGGATTTGTGACAAAGAACTCAATCACCTTTCACCTTGCAGTGAATATTTATCACAATACCCGTCCAAAAAGTAATTGTCGAAACATAATCATGAGCAATCATAATCATTAGCAAACAGCATTCAACACACCTCACCAACACTCTCATGATCCATTCCAGCATGTTCAGCCTCTGATAATCTCACCTGGTCAGCTTGGAGTCGCGGTAGTTCACATACTTGGCACCCTTCACCGCCAGCGCGTTGATGCAGTTGCCCAGGGCGAGCAGCGAGCGGTTGATGTGCGCACCCTCCTGAAGGCGCTTACCCTGGTTCTGAGACACACAAACGGTTTGTAAGCAGCCGTTAGGTGCTTGACTGGAGTGAGCGGTGGATACAAAAAAAAAGAACGTAGACGACGAACTACATTTTCCGGGAGCCGGCTGAGACACATACATTAGCCTTTGAGGACAGATGTTGATCAACCTACTGCACCAAAAATAAATTACTTGCACTCCTTACGCACGACCTTGACGTACGTACGTAAGGTAGTCACTTATATTGAACGCTGGGGCCTTAGTGCATTGCCCGATCGGAAGGCTTGTATGCAACGGTTCATAGTTAAAGTGAACTCAAGCAATGCTGTTATTTTCACAGTACCATTAACTAATCACCGGTCTGTCAACGAACAAAGTTTTTCCTTTGTGAGCAAAATGCAACTGCTAGATCAATGCCACCCAGAACCAATTGAAATAAGCATCATGGACATTTATCAGGATTTGTTTGCGCTCATTCAGTGATATTGCGCAAATATATCAACAGTCATCCACTGAATAGATTCATGCACGGCCTTTATACCCACGATCACAAAGCGTTGTTACGGGGCACCATTTGCAAGATCAATAACCCTCAACACACTACGCTGGCGGCTTAGCGATGCCCGACAACAGAAATGTGAATACGGAATGTTATTCGGGCTGAGAAGCATTCACTTACCTTTGAGACCATAGTCAGCATAATAATGCATGGTTTGTCTGAGCTAAGAACCTACATGGGTGATCGCTTTTAACGTGTAAAAGGGCTGTCAGGAGGTTTTTATGGCTGGCAAGCCTAAATGATGCATGATCGTTACGCCTCAATGGCATTGTGCCGACTACTTTATGCAAATTGAGCGGTTCGTAGACATTTGATGGAAAGATTTCGTGGTAAAGTAAGCCTTAATAATTTCACAAGTGAAGTGCAGATTAGAGGTCAAGCATGCACGGCTACTCAGTCGCCTTAAAAAATGTATACCGGTGTGCGTTTTGCCACAACTGAAAATATTTTCCAATTTTACGACTTTTCTTTGTGCGTTTTGCCACCTCTCAAGACATTTTCCGGTTATTTCACGACGTACCTTAGTGCGTTTTGCGCGCTCTGACCCGGCGAGGTCAATCATGTAGAGTCGTCCGACCTTGACCGATTCGTGGATGTCCCTGACTCGGGACTGCTGGCGAACGGTCACCTGTGGAAAGCCGGCCAGGGTGAAACACGCTTTAGTCGCCAAACAGGACTTAACTCTAGGGGAAGCTTTACCGCCATGGCTTTACCCCTGCCACGGGTCAAACCACAACCAGAGGAACAAGGAACAGCTAAGCGTGCAGAGTAAAGTCAACCACGTAGACAATTTGTAATAGGGGAACAGGCATTTACTGACTCATAGACTATTCTATATCAGTAATACAGTAGTCTATGACCAAGGGAATAAGGTTTTATGGAATTGAGCAGAAACGAAAGTGTTCTAAGGGAACAAAGGAGTCATTCGACCTAGCAGGTTCTTGTAAAGTTACGTATAGTCTGTTGTAGTTCTTTGTGGAACACATTTAGAAAATGGGGGTAGATTTCGGTAAACTGTGCTTTATGGAGGCACAAGTTCAAGAAAGCGGTTAAAGGTTACATGAGGGTAGCATGTTCACATGTCTTTCGCTGGCATATTCGCTGATAGTCGCTGTATTTGAGATACCGCAATACATGATGAAAAAACGCTCATGTAAAATTATGACTTCTCATTAGGACGATGTTAAGTTACCGGATTTGGTTCATTTAAGGTTTGAAGAATGTACGCACGGGCTTCTGCATTTAGTCATGCTATGGCACTGCAATCTGCAAGTCACCTAATTGCAAGTATGCACCTACGCGATTTCACGGCAGTATAACGTACGCCAGTACGACAGTTGAGCTCACCATGAGAAGCGCGTGACTGCGAGATGACGTACTGTTGGCTGCCGTAGATTCCATAGTTCTCTCCTTGTTACCTTTGGTCAACAGCTTCATCACCTGTTCGCAAGACATCCGGTTAGTAAATCGTAATGGAATCGTGCAGGTGATTGGTTTCTGCTGCAGTTTGTGTGCGGTTTTAATGAACCTAATTACGGCCGCAGTGAATTGCAGGGCAACAAATAAAGGTGTCAATCTTGCTGGCTGTGACGCTAAAATCCATAACTATTGTTTCCGGAAACTGTAAAGCACTTTTTTAATCAGCGTTTTAACTGTTACCCCTCATAAAGTTTAATGAACAACAGGTGACTCTTTTTGGGGTTTGGGTGGAAACAAATTGTTTTACAACATATCACACAAGACAAATCTGCGACAACCAACCAACCTCCCTAATCAAGTCACATCCACCTTACATTCGACATCACTAGCTGATTTTCGCAGCCGACTCACCTCCTTCGTGTTCATGGTGGAGACCTCGGAGAGACCGGCCACCTCGATGGTGCCCTTCTTAGCGTCCTCGCGCAACTCCAGCGTGCCACTGCTCGGCTTCAGAAGGTCGCGGATGTTCTCGTTATAAATCTCGAGGTAGCTGAGACTCATCTGTAAACGATAGGCATGCCGCATGATTTTCAGTATAAATAAGCTAATATTGAACACTCACACTTGATGTATCGAACGTGACCGGAAGTGTTTCGATAATCGATAACTCCATTTATTTTCGCATTTTGTCTGTAGCCGGCTGGAAGTCGGCAATTACTTCAACAATCGGCCCAGACCCGTAAACTATGCCATGGAAAGGTGGCTTTCACAATCGCCAGAGGTTTTGTGTCAAGTGCTTTTTACATTTCTTCCTTTTATTTCGTCACGCAGGCATTCGAACCGCATTAACAATGTCATTTAATTTCATGTCATCCGTACCTTGAACTCGAGTTCGTCCTTCTTTTCGGCCATGTACTTGAAGAGGTCGTTCATTGCCCTGACCATGATCCCCGGCTGTTCCACGGTTCCGACCATCGTGTACGTTTTACCGGCACCTGATTAAACGGGGATGTGGCGGCAAAATTAGTGTGTTTTCTCTTCGGTATGCGTTGGACGAAATTGGGAGATTGTTTCTCTTCTTGAGTATTCGGCAATCGACATACTGTCGAAGTGGCGTAGGTGCGAACAGGAAATCTATATTATGCTTCCTTCCATATACAAGCACAAATACATATTTTGTACAAAAGTATATTGAAAAAAATGTTGGTATGCCACAAATGAATAGTATCAGCTTCTTTCTAACTTTCTGTCGGCTTACCTGTCGGCCCGTAGGCGAAAACTGTGGCGTTAAATCCCTGAAGAACGTCGCCGATCAGCGGCTTGGTCGTCTTTTCGTAGAGTTGTTTCTGGAAAACAAGTCTCAGTCTTTCCTACAGCTTGTCGTGGATTTGGATAATTGATGTGATTATGTCACTGTTGCAGAGTGAAAGGTCTATGATACAGGCTGTATAAAAATGTATGTCAACCTTGCAATGCTGCACCGAATAATTAACCTACCGGAACAGCATGCAGAGATTCAGACACCGGGAACATGATACTCAAAAGATTCATCGTCGTTTTTGCATAATTTTCGCACGTATATGTTTTCAAGATACGAGTATAAATCAGCATAGAGACACTACTCAACGAGTGAAATAATTCACTACGTCACGCTGGATAGCAATTAAAATTTAACTACGAGCCAGAATAAGCGTTGACACCTGAGTTTCACACCTGTGACGAATCCTCTCCGAAAGCCAAGTCATAAACAAAGTGTTTTTCGTGGCGCCTCTTTTGCCGCAGGACGTCATTTTTGTCTCCGTCGTTCTCCTGTAGCGTCACCATCTGTGGACAAAAATGGCGCAGTTGGCGAAACAATGCGCCATTGGAAACGGCGAGGTCCTCACAGCCTGGCGCGAGCTGCCTTTGTTAGGGCAGTGCATGGAACTTTACTGCGCACAGTTTGGTAGGTATATTACTTTTATTAATTTTGGTATTTGGTCAACCGCCTCCTGCGGGCAAATTGCTCCGTAAAATTGCAGCTCCGCAGCAATAGCTGCTGTTGCCGGTTCTGAAACATCTGAAATATGTGCTCATTAACCCGCGCGGGGCTGGGGTCTCCAGCCGAACGCGCGGGGCTGGGGGGGGGTAAATTTTACCCCCTTGTTATCTCCCGAACTAATGGTCCGATTTGGAAAATTCAAACGCCAATCGAAAGCTCTCATCACGAACTACTAAAAACATGTACTTAATTTAAAGTTTGAGGTCAAGGTCAAGGTCAGGTCAAGGGTACAAATTGCAAGTTTCTACAGTATCGGCCTTGCACCGTAGTTGCCGAAGAATGGAGTCATGGACTGAGACTGATCGCCCAAAACGTGTTCTTAGGCTACCAAGACAATATTCGTTGCATACAATATCATTCAGAGGTCAAGGTCAAGGTCAGGTCAGGTCAGGTCAGGTCACCAAAAAACAAAATATAGAAAAGGACATGTGCGACACATGTTTTATGGGTCATTTTACTCATAGAATTCAAAAGGCACACTCAATAAGTGATATGGACCACCTCTGGATGAATTTCAGGTCGAGGTCAGGTCAAGGTCAGGTCAAGTGAGGTCAAATTTTGAAGTTGGTCGTTAAGGCCTAAAAAGGTGTCTATCTGATGCAGTTTTTCACGACGAATCGAATGGTGCTATTTTTGTTTCCGTACGAGGTCTAGAACTTCCAAAAAAGTCATTTTTTCAAAAAATTTGTGTGTCGTGACGTCATAAAATTTTGAATAACTCCCACATTTTTGAACCGATTCTTCTAAAATTTGGTATGTAGGTGCACATAGACCACTTCTCTGATATATATTCCGGTTTTTTTGATAGACTCAAAATTTTGGATTTCATAATGATTTTCCCAAAAAAGTCAGTTTTTTGAAAAAATTTAGGCCAAAGTCCAAAATTTTCAAAAAACCGAGACAGCCATTTGATAGACAAAGTAAAATTACGTATAACCTTTTTTGTTACGTCTTGATTCCTTTAAAAATGAAGATGTTAGCGGCGTTTGAACTTTTGCCGTTTTTGAGGCGAAAATGGCGAACATGACGTCACTAAAACGTCAATTTCTCAAAAAATTTCCGACGGATTTCGCTCAAATTTTCAGGGAACGTGTCAAATTGATGTAAGAAAAGGTACTGAAAGTTTGGCGGCGCTGCGCGCCGCCGTTTTTGAGATATCGCAAAAATTCGCGAGGGGGGTAAAATTTACCCCCCCCAGCCCCGCGCGGGTTAAGGTGCTCAGTTTACTTCGTTGCCTGGTCCGGCAAGTCATACATGAAATGCTGATGAAAGGTGATTCGTTGCCGATCGATATCATGTAAAGCTTTTTTGCTAAGCAGTAAGCACTAACAAACTACCATGATTTTCGGCATTAGGAAATGCATGTTGTAACAGCAAATCCATCGTTAGCGCACACACACACACAAAAAGATATCATTCGCGTGGCACAGTGAACATATGATTTAGGGTTTTGCAGACTTTCTTTGCCGATAAGTGAACGATTCATTACGAATGAATTTGGAAAAAACGATATACGATTGCTGACGAACTTTTAGAAATAGGTGTATCGAAACCTCTCATGCATAAAAAATATGTGTGAAGAAAGCCCTTTGAAAACGCTGATAGAGATAACCGTACTTCCAGTTATCTCTCTCAGCATTCAACCATGTCCCAGCTAAACAATAACATTTTCAAGTACACCTTTGAAAATCTTTAGCCAATGCCTTCTCGTCGCCTTGTTGTTCAGTTCTTACCTTGTCATCTGAGGCCTCTGCCACCCGCCCTCTCGCTCTTTCGGCCGGTGCCAGGGGACGAACCCGCACTGCCACCTGTCGGACAAAAATGGAAACAGGTAAACATGGGAGACAATGTGAGATATGAAACGATGGAGGACTTGCTAGGCGAAAATTCAAACGATCGTCTTATGAAAAGCTACATTTTGAAGATTGGGTTTCGTTTCCTCAAACACTAATTCGACTATATAAGGTTATATTTTGCCAATATGTCAGCTTTTTCAGTTTGGCTTCCAATACATATTCCTATATTCGCGATCTCACAACGTACGTGTTTGATAATGATGTGGCTATATCTTGCAGGTCGAAAGTAAAACGCCGTGGTGAAAAACCCAGTGATGTATGATGGCAAAAAAAATGAAATCCAACTGGGCGGTAGACTGTCCCGCAACACTCGGGCGTCCGGCGGGTTAGCTATCAGTCCAGGCTACGCGCATCAGGCGTCTATCGGGCAGCGATTCGGGCAAACTTGCGTGCATGGCGAATGCCGATGTTCTTAAATAAAGATTTTGCTGGAAACGATTCCGGTAGCGCTACTACTTAGACATTCAATGATTAGAGCAAAATGATAACCGATAGTGCCATAAATCAATAATTGGCACGGTATAAACTAAAATAATCTTCAGCCCTATTCCAAGGACGAAAACATTAATGTAATTTTAATCCGAGATTTATATTTGCTATAGCACGCCTGAAAATCGCATTAATCTTTTGCCACTTGGTGCAGGATCCTATTTGATTCCTCTATATAATGGGTGTTCACTAAAAATTGACACAAACTTTGAATGGCTGCATATCAAAAGTGAAGCAAGCTATTACGATGCAACTTAGCATAGAGATAAAAGGGACGTTTTTATCATACCGAGCATAAAATTTCACAGATGTAATGAAAACAGTGGCGTTGGAGGTCGTTTTAAACAAGGACTACCAAAAGCCAGTTGGCAGGCTTTCCCAAAACAGCACGTCAATGGGAGAGTTTGACACGTACAAATACCTAATGAAAACTTAAAATGTCAAAATTAGTTACATACCGTACAGTCGGACGAAAGTTCTAGAGGGTGTGGGAGTCCGAAAAGCTGAAGTGGTGTAATTGTGAAGATATTGACCTGAGGAAGGGTCGGGGCCCCGAAAATGCACGTTGAGGGGCTTTTTGACACCTCACGGCGCAATGCTGCTGATCAGTAAGGTATTAACTGTGCCTAAGCGAAGAAGATATATCACACCTGAGACTAGGCTGAGTTACAACCGGCGCAAATGATTTCTCGAAGCGACTGGGAACAACATAAGGCCAGAGAAGTAAATATGCTATGGTAAAAAAAGGGACAAAAATGCAGAAAAAAAGTTAAACTATTTAAGGTAGAAAAATCATATTTTTAGTTAAAGGGCGACAATTAACTAGACAATGGAGTGTTCTGTTGTGATGTGATCGATGATACAAGGGCTACCGTCCAATTAAGTGTCAGCATGCAAGCTATCGCTGGATGCCGTGGTGTATGTGTTATTTCAGAGAATATCATCAGTTTGACTTTATTCCTCCAGACTGGTCCTTTGCAATATGATACTTTTTGAGCCAAGTGTATTATTAAGCACTAGAGGTTCAAGCAGAACAACATATGTAACCAGAAGGTGATGTTCTGGTCCGACCTCGCGCCAGCACACTAACCAAGGGGCGCCTTGAGGGCCCCGGCCAATGTAAAAATTCCCATTGGAACGAGACTCGATAAGTCATTTTCCACGCTTGAAATTTAACAAATGAGTATCTAATGTGATTTGCCTAAGGTTATACCGTATGTTGGTGTCTTTCGATTTCATACAAAATATCAACTGGTTGCTCATTACCACCATCAACTGGCCAACATCACGGTCCACTGGTGCCAGAGCTTGTGACAACACTTCCAAGGAAATGTCCAAAAAATGGCCTATGGGGATCAGGCAAATCTGCTGACGCTCTACGGCTTGCAGCAGATGCAATGTGCATTACAACAATGCCTCGTTTGTTTCAATCGGTACATTTTTACCGAAGATACAGCCTGCTAAACTTTGTCTCAATTTTTAGTGAACACCCTATACTTGTCTTTAGGTACTGATAGGTAGGTATATCTGACGATGTCTATTGGGCAAAATGAACATATAAAATGTTAAGAATCTGCATTTGAATGTTTTTAATGAATGATATGGTAAAATCGGAAGTTTTTTTTTCAATCGGAATAGTTCGACGCACAAAACTGAACCCCTCTTACCATGTTTTGAATCAGCGCATCTGGAGAAAATTTTTCCAGCAATCACACGAATTCATTCCATATGCAGGACCTACGATGTCCCTAAATAGCCAAAAACGTTCAGCGAGTATCATCACATATTTTATCACCCCCGAAATACACCCACCCTTCCCAAACAACAAAGACGACTCGTCGTATCCGATGGTCGCAGCACCCGTCCCGCGATCGCTCGGCACTGGCACCGATTGAGGCCGGATTCATTTCCGAACTGCATAGATGCCGAGGCGATAAAGGCTTGGCTGGTTTGCCCCAGACACGCGATCTGGAGCTCGCGAAGGGGACGGACGTTGGCATTGGCGAACAGCAAGGGATCGGGCATTGGGCAAGGGCATACAATTGCATTGGGAATGCGTGGTGTGAAGTTTGTTTTCTATAAAAAAAAATTCGTTTATTTTCAAAAGGACGCTGGCTCCAAGTATGTTTTTCGAACAAGCACGTGTTTTAGCGAGCAAAACAAGCAAAAACTGAACCTGAGAAAATCGAACGTCGACTAATTTTAACATGTGATTTCTTCCCGATAATTTCCATATGTGCGTTTTGGAACCAGATATGAGAACAGTGGTGACGTCATGCTGTCGAACATGTATTGCAATGTAACGTATAACTATCATGGACGGAACCGCTTGCTCGATTATAAGCTCGGCAACAGTGAAAAACTAAGTTTCACCCAAATTCGTTGACACTTGTCCCATTGCACGGACATTTGGGTGCCTGCTGCCACCAGTGACGTCATCATAGTATGTTCATTTTTAAGACACAATTTCCAGCTACTTACCGTGCACAATTTGAAATCGATTATTTTTTCGGTAAGAAATTATTGGCCAGACACTGAAGCTGCCAAAACTCACGTGAGAGCTTCGATATTGAACTTTGAGCCAGCGTCCTTTTGAAAAAAAAAAACGAACTATAGCTGTTTTAGGAATGTGTGAGCGATGTGGTTAAACTGTAAGGTACCTACCTCCTGTAAGTATGCATGTGATACTGAGTTGACTACAAATGGAAGGTAGACATGAAAATGAAACTCATCCACCAAACTGCTCGTTTACGTTAAAGAATTGCAAGCGGTTTTAGGTGCTTTTAGGACTATTGTTGCGTTTATTTATAGTTGCAGCATTCATAAAACGGATACTTTATTGATACAGCTCATAAACTATGAAACCCGAAAATAAAGGGCAGACCTGCTAGGAACATGGATACCAATCTATGAGGTACGTTTCATTTGAACATGTATATACGATGGTAAATGAAAAAGCTCAAAATATAGCGTTGCTTTTCAAGTTTGCTATAGCTATCCGAGCTCTCGCGATCAAGGCCAACCGTTGCAAGTCAAGTTGCAATGCCATGGCTGCATAGTACATACGCTTTCATGGATGGAAAATATGTTCAGCTTCCTGAGGCTCGTACCCACTGACCCCTAATGACGTCACCAGACTAATAATCAGCTGACTCAGTCGCCGCGGTAACGCAGTGCAGCTGAAATCACTCGCTGCAGGCTACAGGCAAGGAAGGGGAGGCCAAAGGTACGGGGAGGGGCAATAACAAGGCCGTTATTCCGGGCATTTACCCGGTGAGCAGTTATGGCTCATAGAAGTCATCCACTGGTGGAAATAGTGATTGACCAAGCTCTGACCGGCCTCGGAGTCAAATGAAACTTGGTCGATGAACAAGCGATTAACTAGGCCGTGAAAGGAGCGTGCCATCGGCCTTGAAACACCGATCGATGGACATCCATGAACATAGGAATACGCGTTTAGTACTATCCGGCATCAATGGGTAATGAGGTAGTGGCATCTTCCTTCCAAGGCGGAAGACTGCAGCACGGTTCATCAAACCTTCAGCAGAAAAGTATGGGCAAAACACCATGCGCATTGACATGATGCTCCGATTTTTTGCTGCATTCCACGTCCCGTCCCAGCAGGCCTTATTTTCCACTTTTAGGCGTAGATTTAGTTATTCTTATTTCGAAGTCAGGCATCGACGATTCGCAAGTCCCCCGTTTTCTTCGTCTCATCCATTGCCGTTTACAAGACCAAAATCATTATCTGTTTACAAACACAATCCGCCGAGATATTTTAGTCTCAATCGTCCCCAATGCCTGATTCATCAGGCTGCATTTTTCAGACCTTATCACTGCTTAATCGCAAATCTTTCCGTAGGTACCTAAACCATCGTCGTTATCCGAGTCGTAACGTCCCCATTTTGTGTCCTAGTCGGCTAGTCGTCACTATAACTGTGTACTGTAACCCCGGCTCGATCCGCGGTGCCCAGGAACGAAATACCGTTGCTAGTGACGCCCATGCCCACTGGGGGGGGGGGGGAACGTTCGATACACGGATAACCATGCTGTGTGCACCCCGCTGCAACCAGTGCGCCGGGGCTAACCAGGGGCGGAGCCAGACCCATGGAGGCGGTAGGGCTTGGGGCGAAATGCTAATCCTTTCATGACTAGTACTGCGAGACGAAGAATGCGAGACTTGTAAAAACACAGACAGTCAGGAAATCGTTTTACCAGTTCTTTTATAGTTATTGCTCTTCTGGAGCCGCTTTTGTAAAATATCTTGCTTGATTTTAGTCCCTTCATAAAGGCAGGTCCGAAGAGCCGAGGCTTATTTCATGACAGCTGAGCACCTCTTGAAAAAAAAATGCCGCAGTAATAAAGAATGTGTGGTGTAATGTGTACCTATGTGACGAAATGAATGCCCTAGAGCTATACCTATTTGTTGCCTTACTTAACTGACAAATACGCATTCTGGAATATCGCCCCCTGCTCCCATGGTGCGGAATTGGAGAGTCCATGGTGACAGAATATCTCTTGTTCATAATCTGAAGCTACTTTGCTGCGCAGTGCGCATAAACGATAAAGGTCACGAGATGACCGAAGGTCAGATACCAGCGGTCAAGTAAAAAAAAAAACACTTCTTGCGTGGCTCTTGTGTTTTTATTTGTTCATGCTTTATCCCTCGCCCGCACATCAGGGTACACATTAGGAACTACCTGGGGGGTGGTTGCCACCCCCCAGGTAGTTTTTCTGCCCTGCACTCAACATTTTTAGAGCTAGAAGGTTGATTTTTCGTATAGCTGCTCCTCTATCCTTTCTTGATGTCCACTGAAAATTTCAAGTTTCTGTGGTTTTTGGTTTCGGAGATATGACCTTGTTTTTCAGGTCATGTCATGACATGACCCAAATGGCCAATTCTCAACATCTTGCGTTGGCTATGGGCCTTGTGAGCTTTTGACATCTTGATTTCGGCCTTTTTTGCCAGTCTTACCTCCCACCTATCATGAAACATGTTGTTTGACGATGTACATATGTCAAGGTCAAGGTCAAGGTCAACCTAGGTCATCTAAGATAACTGCGTTTTAGGCAAGCGGAATTTACTTTTTGTGAAGTTTTTTGACTGCATTTTTGGTAAAAGCTTCTCAAATCATGATTTCATGTAATACGGACACATAAACAATCGATGCACACATCAGTATACACACAGACACACAGACATACAAACACATATAATTGACCTTGACCTAACTTGACCTGAAATGACCTCAGCAGCAAAAACCTGGTCGGGTAGTGTGACAAAGAGGTTCTAGCTGGCTTGGAACCAGAAAAGGGCATCGTCATCGGTATGTGATAAGCAGCGCACTTGATATCCAACGGTGACCCAAAACAACAGCATTTTTTAGTTTGACCTGACCTGGAAGGTCAATGACTGACCTGAGAAGGTAAAAATAGGTATCATTGGATTCGTCTCTTCCCAAAGAATCTTTTTGCTCTTTACCGCTAAGCTCTATCTCCAACAGGAACGAAATGGCGTGGGGGGTGGCAACCCCCCCCCCCATTTGCGTTCTAGGATGGGAAAATGGCATGTGCGGGCGAGGGTTATAGGTGCGATTTTTTGTTAACCCGCACATGACTACGTTCCATTACGCAGGTGACTGGGAAGTGGGAGGGGACGACTCTACAGACTACAGAGCACCGCCCCCCCATCCCCACTATCTCCGAAACTACTGGTCCGATTTACAAAATTTAAAAAGCATGTGATAGCACTGCAAAAACTGTTATGCGATACCCAATTTTATTGACCTCAAAGCCACCGATGATATCGCAGGCCAGGTAAAAGTAAGAAATGTCGACATTCAGGCATGTTTACTCTTCGAGCTCTGACCGCCGCCGATTCCTAAGTCAAATCATAGTGTAATAAATAGCATATTGTTATTTGTTATAGCCTAGTAACATCAAGGTAATATTTGGTTTACACACTGCGAAATGTAGGTATACAAAATGGAAAATAGTACACACTACACACCCCGTGGGTACCGAACTTTTACTTAGCATGTTATAGGTCAAAGGTAGGTCAGGCTAGGTCACAAATGGTCATATGTACCTAAATTTTCAGGTTTGCGTTTATAGGATATGCGAAACCTGTTTTATGGTTCATTTTGGCCATAGCATTAGAAATTGTGTCGTCTGTGCTGTTTGAAGCCGTTTTGGCAGCTGGTTATAGCGAAGCACAGGTAACGGTCAGGTCAAAAAGGTAAGTGCAATTTAACCAAGCGACTACCAGATGCAGTTTGAGCCCAGGAGCCCGAGCACGTTGGTCCTATGTGTGTTTGTATAGGCGATGTCGAAAACGTACTGAGAATTTCATCTTAGTTATCCCGCGCCGGGCCGGTGCTCTGAAATTCCGCGCCGGGCCGCGGGGGGGTGTTTGAACACCCCCCCCTTCTAACTCGGCTCCTGGGCCACGTAGCGACACGCGGTAAGCGGCAATCGAAAGAACGTCGAAAATAAGGACGAAAACACTTCGGTCATTTTTTGGGTCAGGTCAAAGGTCAGGTCACCAGAGGTCACCAAAGGTAAAATGTTGACTATTTCAACATTTTGGAAACTGCCAACGGCTATCTCGGGAACCAATAGAGCTACAGCGCCGCAAAAAAGCGCATTCGATAGCCCTTTTACAGACCTTTCTGAGTAATGTTCTCAGATTTGACCTCAGGTCAACGGTTTAGCCTCCAGAGGGCAAAAACTCCAAAAATAGCCGTTTTTACGAAAAACGTTTTTTCGGCAATAACTTTTGACTCAAAAGAGCTATGACATTACTTTTGCCAGCATCGTGTTCCTCTCGTCGAGACGCGTCGAATGAACTATAATTTGACCTTGAAAGGTCAACTTGAAAATTTGACCTCAGGTCAAGGTCATGACCTGACCGGAAAAGGTCATGTTGCATATCAGTCGATCCGCAACGTCGAGCCGAACACATCTAAGGCGTTTCCAGCGCTCTAGCACGCCTCTATCAGAAGTTATCATCGAAAAACTGTTAGATTCTGCTCGTGACCTGAGATGACCTCGGGGACATAGGGGAAAGTGGGGTAAGACGGGCACCTTAACTTTGGAGCCATTTTTCGGCCGGTTAGAAACATCATAGAAACGGGAAACTGGGTGAAAACCTTTTTCAGACATTTTACTTTCATTTGCCAGAAGATGAGACTTAGACCTGATTCAACAAATAAACTGCAGCTATTTTTGCAAAACCTTGCAAAAACCCGTCTTACCCCACCCCATGGGGTAAGACGGTCACATGGGTAGGGCAAGACGGCCAGCTTCTTTCACCGATCAGCGCAGCTCGCAACAAATGCCCGAGATTAGCCGCATTTATACAGTCGCTCGTTGGTCTCAAGTGCTTCGGAAATGGCAGTATACGAGATTCGTGCAGAAGGCGTATGCTCCTATATAGGCCCTAGTTCAGAAGCCATGTAGAACCGTTTTTCACATTCATTATTCGAGAATAAACTGTGCCGAAGGAATATTGCTAACATGTCTGTGAGTATCGGAATCGAACATATTCTTATTAGAAATGCTTCTTTTTTCCTACAGCAACAAAAATATTTTCACCATTACAGACCCATTGGGTTCATAGTTGCCCGTCTTACCCCAAACTCAATGTCAGAAGTTCAGCACGATTTTTCGCTGTGGACAATTTGATGCAGACAAAGCAAATCCGCCGTAAATGAACACTGTTGGCATATGAGTGTACCACAAGTGATTGCGAGTTTTTAACTCTATAGTGCTGTACACAAAAGCTTGCACAATACATTATGGATGTTTTCAATGAAATGAGTGTTTTAAAGAAATCAAAATAAAAGATTATCGACTGAACACAAATTCACCAGACTTGAATGGTGGTGTGTAGTGGGAAAGGCAATTCTGGTCCTAACTTTTCTTGCTCGTAGCGCTATTGGTTTGGTCTGCAGAAGGGGTGCCCGTCTTACCTACCCTGACCGTCTTACCCCACTTTCCCCTAACGAGGGGTCACAGTTGCCATTTTCTGGTTCAGTGTGTCTATTTTACCTACATCTCGATGTTTGAGAGTATCTAGAATAGCGTTTGTGCAAAACAGGCGCTTTTCGATTTTCTCCCATTGACTTATAATGGAGAGGCCGCAAAATTGACCTGACCTTAGGTCACCGATATCAAAATTCCGAGATATACATTTTATAGATAGTGTTGCTCTAATCAATCGCTGAAAGTTTCAAGGCAATCGTTCAGTCGGTGTAGCTATGACGAGCATTCTTATTTTTTCTGAGGTGAGGTCACTTGGCGTGACCTGGTGACCTGACCTAAGGTGACCTGGGTCTGAAATTTTCTCAACATGTGTGGAAAAGATGCACGAACAGGTGTGCCAAAAACGGCGGCGCTTCGCGCCTCCGTTTTTGAGATATCTGCGAAAAACCGCAAGGGGGGGGTGTTCAAACACCCCCCCCCCGGCCCGGCGCGGGTTATTGGCACATACTGGTCAAAAATTAGCTACAGGTATTGCAAAATTTGAAAGCGGATAACTTGACCATTTTTTAAAAATACCTAACCAATAACCATCGGGCTAAAAATTTTCAGAGTGGTTCATCGTTGTGTTTTATTGGCACCTATGTTTCGTTCTTTTTCAAAAAGTCGAAAACTTATAGATGAAAACTTCAAAAACGTTAGCTTTCAGATTTAATTAGTAGGACCCTGTAAATTCCAAATTTTGAAATTTCGATATCCAAGTCAGTTTGAATCCTGTTGAAATGAGGTATCACCTCCGCCGAATGATTTTGGCCATGTTTTCTCTGCTACAGGATCGGAGGTTTATCGTTTGTACGTTTCAAGCCGATCCAGGATATGTCCCGAACCCGGACTGAATGTGGGCTGTCCTTTTATGACGGTCGTCGCTCATGGACCCTTGATACTACTGGATCTCTCGGGAAAATGATGGAGTTGGTTATGTCATTACGTGTCTAGATCAGGCTTCGTAAAATCAGATTCCCCCGTAAATTTCCTGAGATCAAACACATGCATTTGTTACCGTCTGATGGTGGTGGTTTGGGGTTTTGGACGCGCGGAGCTCGTCGATGCCCAAGCTTATTTCCTCTCACACCTCTGCCTTCCCCCTCTCACACCCAGACCTCACTCACCGTCAGCTGCTCCATGTCGTCCGCTCCCGGTCCTCCTCCTCCTCCTCCTCCCGCCGCTGGTCCCGACTCTGTCCTCCTGATCCCCATCGCTGCCGAACTCCTATCCCCCGTACTGAGGCTTCGCCTCCGCCCACCAGTCGTCTTCTTCGCCGCCAGAACGCCGCCGGGCGGATAGCTCACGAGCCAGCCGGTGAGCCAGGTGAGCTAAAATGGGAGCGACTGGCTAGGCAGCAGCACAGGCTGGAGTGTTGGTAACAATACAAGTCCAGAGGTTCCGCACTATGGTGTGTTCCGTGAGTTCAGAAACACAGTTCGCACCTCCGGCGCTTCTCCGTGAGCTACTGAGCTACGCCGTGGGTCACATAGCTTCATCACTCTGTGAGTTACATCTTCAGTCTCAGTTACGATCTATCTAAGCTCTGGGCTCCGCTACACTCTTCTACCCAGAACTGTAGCGAGGCCTCTACACGGCTTCTACACAGAGTCTACGCCGCTACCTTCTGCCCCTCATTTTCACTCCCTCACTCGCACCCGCGCCTCCAGCACACGCTCGCGCTCTGTCGGACGCGACCGTCGTCGCCGCCGACGGGCGTCGTTACCGACTCAGTGGGCGTAGCGCGGCAACGGGCATAACAGGGGGGTCTCGGCGGACCGCCCGTCCCCAGCCGCCGCTGCCGACCGTGGCTGGGGACGGACAGGTGCCCGGAGGGGTGGACATGGCGGGCGGCGTACTAAATGAAATCCCTCTCCAAGTTCCGCCACCATTTTGACCAGGAAACGCTAAAGTTACCGCCGCGCAGTGGCGGCCAGCGAAGCCTGAGATCTTGGGGTGCTGTGTTTTATTCCGGTTTTAGTGCAATTAGTTGTCTTATTTTATCTGCCAGTGCCTATTGCCTTCTTGCATTTTATTGTCTTGTACATGACGCTGGATCCTGAAAAACCATGTTATGTGGATAGATTTTAGATCAATACAAACAAACAAACAAACAAAAAAAGGACAATTAAGTTTATACAAACGGTTGTCTACATTTTTATTTTTTCTTCCAGTCTGACTCAGACTCAGAGTCTGACTCAGACAGAAAGTGTTCGTGATCCAGCGACGAAACCGCACCCAGGTCACTGTGTAGGCTGCTTCTACCCGTACCCTGCCTGCCCCCCCCCCCCCCCCCCAATACACTGAGCCGCACATACCAATGTGAAACACCGAGCATCTGGCTCTAGGTATATCAGAAAAAAATGACCGGGTGAGGGCACAAAAGGCACAGTCATGCGCTCAGGTCTCAGGGCTTATTGGGTTTCGACGCACCAGCTTCTCCAGACACCGTCCCGACTCCCGAGGTTAACAGGTATGAGGTATTCCAGAGTGCGCCTCCCGGGTGATGGAGGGACGCGCACACTTCATAGGCGGCGGAACGAGGGAGGCACCGGGGCACCGTGCCCTCCTTTGATTTTGGCATTTTAACATTAGCACTATGGGCGTTGCATGAAAAGAATGGGGCCAATGAGTCTCCCCCCCCCCCTTAATTGAAGCTGTTCCGCCGCCACTGGCACACTTCGCAGGCACAACATTCTCCAGCGTTTACATAGGTAAGCCCAATAGACAGGAGCATGGTTGAACTGAAGCACCACCGTCTTGGCACTAAATGTTTACATAAGCCCAATAGGTAGGAGCATGGTTGAAATGAAGCACCGCCGTCTTGGCACTAAATGTTCTGCGTAGACCAAGCGCGGGCTAATAAATGTCCATTGTAAGATGCTAACGAAACGAGTCGCAGGCTTGTTATCCATGAGCAACCCTGACATGATTATCAGGTGTCGCTGTCACTAGAACGTTTCGATAGATGTCGCCAGTCACAAGGGCCGACAGGGCTGTTCACTGCTCATGATGAAAGGACTAAAGGCCGCCCCACACTGGACCTCGCATGCGGGTTGCGAGTTTGCGGGTTTTGAGTTTGCGGGCAAAATACTAATTCATAGAGTGATTGGACCGTTCCCTTATGAGTTATGGTAACCTCATGAGCGCAGTGAAGCCGGTACACCTTTAGAAAATTACATATAGTCGCAATACCAGCGCAACGAACCAAAATTCGACTCCAACGAAAAACCCGAGGGGTGTTCACGGGCACCGCACACTGCTGCGTGCGGTGTGTGCGGTACGTCCAGCAGGCGTGGGGGTAGGGGATGGGTAGGCGGTTCTGACGTCACGGCTGCGTGCGGTGGACGGTCCGCTGTGGCCAGTCCCGATCGTCACAGCGATCGCTGTGTGCGGTGACGAAAGGCTGACGTAGGGACGAGGTGGGCGGAGCTCCGAGGCTGTGTGCGGTCCGACCGCACACAGGGCCCGTGAACAGCCCTCAGCAAGCCTCGCAGAACTCGCAGACCTCGCAGCGAGGAAAATCGAAAATTGACTCAAAATCAGCTTTTGGAACGCGATACAAGGTGCCTCGCAAGCTAAAAACATGCAGACTAGCTTGTTAGACGATAGTGTGGGTCACTCAGCTTAGATTGTATTATTTGATTTTGAAGAAACCTGAAAACCCAAAAACTCGCAACCCGCATGCTAGGTCCAGTGTGGGGCGGCCTTAAGACAGGTTATCGAATTCTGGAAATGGTACTGCTACTGAGTTTTAAAAGGAATGCTTCGATGTCTGTTAATCCTTCATGCATTACATGGCATTACTTATCATTTAGCATTGGTGACAGTGAAATTTGTCATGGTGTAATGCTCAGTGCAAGCTCTTATGAAGTTGAAGTGTAAAAACTGAGCATGCACACTGCAGCACAGCATTGCATACAAACATAGTTAGCAGATCATAGACTCAATTGACATTTCAGTAGAAACCTCTGCACAGACTCAGCATCTGTATGAACTGTGCAATAAAACACATAGCTGTTGATTCAATGCATGAAAAACAGCAGAACCCTGTGACAGTCACATGTAACTATTCACCTAGTAGGTATGAGAGGTTGGTAAAAAATAATGAAAAATGTCACAAATGCTCCAGCATACCACCCAATTATTGAAACACATTAGTGGCAAGTCAGAATTTATATGTATTTGTGCCTAGAGTACCCAAATTAATGATGACACTTCAACTGCTGAGATCATAGCTTTAATAGCATTGTCGCAAGGTAGTGATTCAAGCTCTCCATTAATCTAGCAGACTCAAAACCAGGTTCATTACACAGAGAGGTCAGTGCAGTCTATTGACATGAAAAAATGATGTCATGTTTGTGAAACCTATGAGCATGAATTGGCAAACAATGAAGCACATAAGCCTTGTGCAGAGAAACTACACATGTACAACACAATGAGAAATATGCTGTGAATACGCACTGAAGTTGGTGACTAGAAACATTTCAATTGTCATCAGACTTACGCAGCACAAAGGTGGCAGCCTCTACCTACTGCCACTTCCCTGCAGCTTCAGAAGCTACTGCCCAGGTCGGAACAATCTGATTGGTGAACACATACTCCTTGATCCTCCAGAAGATGACAGTGAACACGACCAGAATGGCCAGGTACTGCACCCATGCCATCTTCAGCACCTGCCACACACCCGGGGTGTACTCCAGGTTGAGAGTTGGGTACTGCAGGCGCACCCTCAGCAGGAAGGATGATACTGACTCACCCCTCGGCGTCCACACATAGAATGGGTTTGAAAGGTGAGTTGTCAGATTTCTCCTGGCATAGTTCTCCAGGATTGTGGCAATGTCGTAGTCCTCAGGATCTGTGCTGTCAGGTTTGATGATGTTTTCCTTCAGGTAGTTGTTCACACCTCTGTGTTTCAGTGGCTCCCTCTGGTTCAGTGTGATGTCGCCAATCACGGTTAGCTGGTTGCTTGCTATTGCTGAAGAGGAAGCAATGTAAATCAAAGAGTTCATCTGAAGTCTTGTCATGGTGTACAGACGGAAGTCAAAACCAACCAGCAGTTTAACAGCATGAACTCTTTCACCTTCTTCCAATGGCACTTCAATTTCTAGATTCAGGTTATCTTTCTTGCCGTCCTGGTTGAGATCCTCTTCGTAGCTTGATACAACTGGGGCTCTATAGTTCCTGGCCACCATTGCATTCAGTGTGGGAAATGTTGACCAGATAATGTAGCCATCAGGATTAACAACATCTACCATAGTGATTACACTGTGCTTAAAGTTAATGTCTGGCTGTTCCCGGTACGTTGCCACTTTCAGCCAAAATCCATTGCTTCTATACGCAATGAGGAATGGTGGTACAAATGTCAAAATTGAGCAAATGACCAGAAACACTGTACCTTTAGAGCAAATGCTTGCTTTGTATGTCACAGATTGCGTTTGTTTCCAAAGACTGAGTGTCCCCATCACGAAAAAGGTGGGCACAAAATCAGTTCAGTCCTCGATGATGTATGCACGCACGCAGAAGTGCAGCAACAATTATTTCTTACACCATGTGAATATCGTTGAATACTTTTATCATTGTCGTCTTCCAAAACAAAGTTCTTAAAGTAGTGTAGTTTTAAAGACACCACTCAAATCGACCCTACTATTGCACCACAATCTCCACCACTGAACTCTATAATGTGGAATGCGCATCGGCCGCCAGATGGTGTCCAACGGTGCCGCCATGTTGCGCAGACCAGGAAGCGGCCGCCGCCTGTGTTGGGGAATAGGGAATTCGGGACCTCGATTTACGTTTGCGGTCGCTGCATCCGTTACGTTCAAGCTATGTGGACACGGAACCCGGCATCTTACGCAGAATTGAGTGGAGAATAAGATGAAATCCTAAAAACTTCTCAGATACAAGGAACTAATACGTTAAGCCCTTATAAGTCAATGGGGAAATATGAAAATTGCTATTTTGGCGCCGAGAATGATCTGAAACTATCTCAAGCATATAAAATCATGATTTCATGCAGTCTTTGCAAGGTTCTATGCTTCATATTTGCATTGTTGCCCTTGCGTGACGTCATTTGTGACGTCACAAGGGTCACAGTTTTTCTTCAATAACTCCCGATCAAATTGAGCTAGCGAGTCGGGAAAGCCACCAATGGACTCAGGAAGACCTGCCGAATCGAATGATATGCGACATGACCTCTTTCGACCAACTTCGTGACTTGGGGGTGCTGACCTGACCTTGACCTGAGGTCAACACCCTAAGTTGACCTGACCCGAACAAAAAGTATATCACTCGATGCGCCTGAGCTAGCTGAACACGATGATGCCAAAATCGCGGCTCTACGGCCATTTTTGGTGAAGTTATTTACCAAAAACCGAACCCGTGCCTTAGATCACTTGACCTGACCTCAGAGGTCACCGGTTGACCCGGGACCTTTAGAGTGGGTTCCTACCAGTCACTCTGCATTATCCTTTGTCGCAAACGACCAATTCACCGCTTAATTCTAGTTTAATTAGCGGCGCATTAGCGAGGTGGGTTCAATCAACCCCCTTGCCCGGGGCAAATGTAGGTCCGGCGAGTGAATTTGAGGAATTCTGAAGATACGATCGTGTTCCCCACTCAATTCTGCGTAAGATGCCGGGTTCCGTATCTACGTAACTTGAACGTAACGGATGCGGCGGCCGCAAACGTAAATCGAGGTCCCGAATTCCCTATTCCTCAACACAGGCGGCAGCCGTTTCTTGGTCTGCGCAATATGGCCGCCACCGTTAGACACTACGGCCAATAGGGTTCAAGCGGCATTGCTCCCCTGTGATCTCCACTTATATCTTTGTGTGATCTTGATCTCCGTCGTGTTTGTGTATTTTGTGTATGGAATGCGGGAACGGCGCAGTTTGTGCCAGATATGTCGACAGTTTAAAAAGCATGCCGTCACTAAATTGTAAGGCTAACGAATAGAGTTTTGCACGATATTTGATTGGTTGTTGCATAACATATGCGTAAGTTTGGGAACTGATACTTTTTTAAGTTATGAGGAAATGCATAAGCATAATTTTTTTACGATGATTCGTAGCTACTACTTCCCTACCTTGTCGGTAATGGGGGAAAAGGCTGTGTATGGCCTGAGCCCTGGAGATCCAGTTCTTATCTACATCACATATGACATAGTTCAAGCAACTAGCAAGAGTTAAAGCTTCCGGAGCATCTGGGCTTTTAAAATATTTTTCCAGCGACTAACTGACCTTAGGTTGTCTTGCAATATCCGAAAATCAACATGATGAGCAGAAGAAATGCGGGAGTAATATGTGTAAAGCCAGGGCTGCGGAGTCGGAGTCGGAGTCGGAGTTGGAGTCGGTCGGAGTCGACAGTTCTGCCCAGAGTCGGAGTCTGAGTTGCCAAAATCTTACCGACTCCGACTCCGGAGTCGGAGTTAACGCTGTATGGCTCAACGTCATGCACCGCACCTGTTTGATTGACGATATTGCACTCGAAAGTATATTTAGTCGAAAAAAAAACTTTTTGCCATGTCCAAGTATATTTTGTCGAAAAAAAAACCTTTTTGCCATGTTTTGGACAAACGTTT
This sequence comes from Amphibalanus amphitrite, assembly GCF_019059575.1. Lineage (NCBI taxonomy): Eukaryota > Metazoa > Arthropoda > Thecostraca > Balanomorpha > Balanidae > Amphibalanus > Amphibalanus amphitrite. The sequence continues at coordinate 239,830 of NW_024882485.1, read as the reverse complement.
TTAGCGAAAGAGGCAGAAGACGGTGAACGCCCAAAAACCTTCAAGTGTCTTTTAATTCTGCATGTTATTTTCAACGCATATTGGCAACGCAAAGCATTCGAAAGCACTCCAAGGGATCGTTTCATGCAAGATAAAAAATCTCCATTATGAACTTCAATATCATGATATGGCAGGGGTGGAGATCTATCAAAATTTCAGGGGGGGGGGGGGTCCAGGCCGGGCAGATGGAGGCGGGCTGGATGCAGTATCATTGACTTACATAGCAGTAGTTCGTTTTCAGGGGGGTCCTGACCCCCCCCCCCCCCCCCGACCCCCCGAATTCTCCACCTATGTGATATGGATTTTAATAGAATCGTCCGGAGTCGGAGTCGGAGTTGGAGTCGGAGTCGGAGTCGATTTTGAAGCCGGAGTCGGAGTCGGAGTCGGAGCCGCCATAAAATCCATCGACTCCGCAGCCCACAGAAAACATCACAATTTATTTGCCGTCTTCGCTTGTAACAATTAACAAACAAATCATATCATTTCGAATGAGGCTTTTTCTGAAGCATGGTCCATGGGGCATAGGGCCTGCTGCCCAGGCCCCATGGTCGATCATGGCTCACTGAAGCTAGTTTTTTATTGCTCATGTTCTCAGGCATACCCTACCTACTGCTACCGTCACTGAGTGTAAAGTAGTCTTGCTGTGTCCTTTCAGTTCCCTGTGAAAGTGGTGTAGTACCTATTTGCCAAGGAAGCTGCCATGGTGGCATTTTCCTTGGCGAATAGGTATGTAGACATTGCCGTCTGGTACCACAGACGAGTCGCCATATCGAAGGGATTCCCTGTATGAATCTTAGGGATGCCTTCATCTCCTCCGCACATAGTTTTAGCCTCAGACAGCGACAGGTCAGGTCCGTCGACAATTGACAGCATTAGGTTTGGTATACCTCTTTACCCCACAAGGGACAATACAATATACCTATCTATGACGGGCGTCACTTCCTGAAAATTATTGGTAGACAGCCGGCAGGGCATTTTTATGAACTTTAATAGTCATAAATCCGACTTTAAAAAAAACGTAATCGACTTCATACGGTCGATACTTCATAAGTGACATCTATGGGACATTTAGGAGACTAATGCAACTAATACTGAAAAAAAAACGTTTCATAAAATATTTTTTGGTCGTCGATGATGAGCTCAATTTTAGTGAGCTATTGCGTGCGCTTGAGCAGTAGGTACTCGTGGCGTCGAACATCTGCCTATCATGAAGCCCATGCGTTTTCGAAACCAGCATGCAACACTTGTCACAATTGACAAACATGAAACATCAAATTGTTTTTTTTTATTTTATTTTATTTTGTCCACACGGCATGACTACAACCGAGTACTACTTCGCAGCTCGCTCGCTCTACGAAGACGAGGACCCCAAAACAGATTGTCAGAACCTTTATTGACGTCAACTAGGGACGCCGAAGACCGATGAGGCTGCGCATCTCAACCCAAGACGAAGACAAAGCGGCTCACCAATGCCTCAGTCAACGCCATCAATGCCTTAGCAATGCCGATACATCAATCTCTTGTTATGAAGAGCCAGCTCAGTGGCGGCCGATGCGCCTCCTCCTGCAGAATCCGTCCTGGTTGTAGGCGATCTGGCCGTCTCTGAGAGGAGGCTTGAAACACATGAGACCTTCTCCGCATTTGGGCGAGCCCTCGTATTGGCCGCCGCAGGGTTCTCCCTCGGCGCGGAGACAGACGGGGCAGCACTGGCAGAAGTCGATACCGACACCAGCCTTGCAGTTCGGAAGCTCGCCGCACTCCTCTGGCTTGCAGGGGGGTGGTGGACAACTCAGGGCGGCGGCGGCCGCCAGCAGGCAGGCGAGGGTCAGCAGACGCAACATGGTGTGTGGCTGGTGATGAGCTGTGGAGTGAATCCTGCAGTACTGACCGTCTCCAGACTCACGTTGTTACAGCGGAGTTCGGAAGAACTTGTGGATGCTAGATCCCACGGCGGAATAGCTACCCAAACTCTGCGCCCGGTTTTATACCTCCCAATCACAGCCCCTGACGTCATACAACCAAGTTTGGCTCGTTTGACGCCAAGACAGCCATTAACCTCACACAATATGGCGACGTAACCTTGAATTTTGCGCTTCGTGAAGCACTAATCAGACAGGCAGCCGCGTCGCGTACTTTCCGCAAATCGCTCTCTCGAAATGTCTCTGCCTGGAATAATAATATTTGTGGTCGCATTAGATGGAAGGCACCATACACGGATGAATTTTGTCATGTAAAATAATGAACAGATATAAAAGGATGAGCAGCTCTGTCACGGCTTAGGCGTCGGATCTTATCGTTGACCACGTGGATAGGCTGCTTAATGTTCGAGCAAGAGCATAATCGTATGAATGTCTGTCTGTTTTAATATGCATATCCTTGCGCCTAAGCAAATCGGTAGATCCCCATTGGGAGATGAGTATCTGATAATAAGAATGACCTTATGATCAGATTGCTTCTACTATTACTTTACAAGGCTGTGTTTTCTACACAGGCCCGAGAATAGTGGTTGAGTGGACTGGGGGGGGGGGGGATAGGGCTCATGCCACTTCGACTTTTAAACCGAGGGGGTGGCGCACCCTCAACTTTTGAGGGTGTCAAACTGCAATTTTTTTCCTACCTCTCAGCCCATCATCTCTTTTCCCCCAGCCAGCATGGTTTCCGAAACAACCATTCTACCGAAACTGCACTTCTGACCTTAACTGACAGGGTTTTTGAGGCGATGGATCGACGACAGGTGGCGCTACTTTGTATGCTGGACTGGTCTAAGGCCTTTGACGTGATACCCCACGACCGATTGCTCGTCAAACTTGAGCAGTACGGCGTCGACGTCCGCTGGTTCTCCAGTTATCTTACCGATCACCAACAACAAGTCCAGATTCGTACACCGGACGGTCGTGGTACTCTGTCACGGCCTTTGGACAACCCCATCGGCACCTATCAGGGATCCGCGCTCGGGCCGTTGTTGTTCAGCGTGTACACCACCGATATGTCACTGTTTTTGCCGGAAGGTGCCTTGTACGATCGTTGTCTTGTACAATACTGTGATGACACGCAGCTAGCTGTACTGGGGAGTCCAAGCGATGCCGGAGCCAGGCCCATGTCACTCCACTTTTGATGACATCATAAGGGGGCCTTCGGACAATTAATGGCGCGGTGCGCCACAATCGCTCCCAAGCTACTTGCCAACAGCTGCCATTTTTGAAAATATTATTTTGAAATAAAGTTCCAAGTAATGAAAATATTGTAATAAAGTTGTAACTTAAATCTATACCATATCTAAAAACTTACTAAAAAATGATTTATCCATAGTAAAAATATAAGCTCGATGCATTTCTACGTTGCTTTCCTGCTGCTGCAGAGGGTTTTTAAATCGTCTATATCTTCAAAACCGGCCATTTCTTAGCATATTGCTGCTCTTTTTTGTCGCTGGAAAATTAGTTGGGCTTTCCATTGACATCAATGGCTGAGCGATATGTGTAGAGTGCCATCAATAATCTTCAAATGAAGTTGGTCATTTATACGTTGCAAAGGAATGGAGTACCCCTTGCGAGCATCAGGGGTGACGTCACTCAGGATCTGTCTCTGATTGGTCGGCGGGGGAGTGACCCTACAGTGGATCTAGTAAGGATCTCCAGACGCAACTAGATGGCGTTGAGCCTCAGTCGAGTTCATGTGAGATTCAAGGAGAGGTCACTACCGAACTGAGCCCGTTGGGGAGGTGGGCGGGGGGGGGGGGCGGTTGGCGAGGTCACGGTGCGGGTGACCTGTCAAACAGCCCCGGCGCGGTGGGGCACTGCCGCAGGCAAATGGCGCACTCCAGCGTTGTTCCATATCGCGGTGGTGGACCGGGCGGCCGGTTAGCTTGGCAGTTGGCTGCTTGCTATCACGCAGGTGATTTTTTTTTTTTTTTTGGCTGGTAAGACAAAAGGTCAAATCAAGTCGCTAAGAGAAGATGAGGAAAAGTGAACGAATGCCACATTTTTGGGCATGAAGTCTGGAGTTAAAAAGCTAAAAGTTATTATACGTGTAAGCTAAAAACAATGAGATCAGTTAATAAAAATATTTGACCCGAAATTAGCCTCTGTTTTGTCTGACCACGATTGCGTGTAAGACACCGGTCCAACTGGGTTCAACCCGGCCCAACCTGGTTCGGCTCCCCCTTTTTTTAATATAAATTTGGCCCGGACCTTTTGAAAGAAAGGAATCACAAGGACAAAGTCCCCGCTAAGCTGAGCTTGTTGCGTTGACCCTGCTCTCTACCCTCCGATCAAGCAATTCCTGGTCTATGGCAGAATTTAGAGTCCAAATTTTAACGTGCGCACATAGCCGCGCACGGCCGGTCCCCTCACTGACTTCGCCTGGCAGCGGCCTGCCACCAACCACAGCCATACCCGTCAGGAGCCGCTCAAAAACGTCAAGCACACGCCGCGTTTCGAACCCGGACTTTTTCAACCGGGACGTGCGCTCTCACCATATGGCACATGGAGTCCAACGCTCTACCGACCGAGCTGCCGGGACGGACATTTACCTTGGGGTTTCGCCTCGTGACATTGACAGACGTCAGACACCTTGGCCGAACTATAGCCGAAACACTGAGTAAGCTGCACAGGGCGATAGGTGCTCGTAGCGTTGAGGTTGGGTAACCTGTGAGCTGAATGCGATGTCGTGAGTTCGAGCCCCACTCCCGGGTCCGTTTTTATCTAGACACGAACCAAAACCTTTCCTTCTACTGTAACACAGATAAGCACGATAACATATTTCCCCAATATCTTTCCCCGTTATCCTCTCCAAAAGTCAAAATTATCGCTTATCAATGTTCAGCTAAGTTTCATTTGTAAAGAAAAAAATTTTGGTCATTTGTCTGGAGCCGTTTCAACATTTTTCTTTTATGCTTCTTTTCGACCCGATAAAACCCACCAAAACTGAACGTGCCAAATGAAAAATATCTAAATTGTTGTGAGCACTGTTTTGAGAGACATAGACATACTTAAAAATATAATCAAAAAAAGTAACCGTACTCTCATAATTAAAATCAAAAATCTTAAAAAAGGCAAGATAATCTCGAGATTATCTGGCCTTTTTTAAGATTTTTGATTTTAATTATGAGAGTACGGTTACTTTTTTTGATTAAATTTTTAAGAAAAATATCTAACTCAAATAACAGTTTGGAAAAGCCTCATCATGCATCATGAAAAGTATCATGCAACTATCGACTGAACAGTTGCATGCTATGAATACGTCCTAGATTTCAATTATCATTGCTCAACATTTTGGCTGGAACTGACGGTGCCTCTGGCTTGCCCGTTTGTTTGAGATAATGATTCCCTTCAGTCGCATTCTTGCCGGTTCCACATGAACAGGATACCACCATACCGGAGTGAACGCACCCGCAACCATCATCCCCTCCTCTCAGCCTCGGCGCAGTGGCGGGCGGCGCGGCCCTGCCCGGCGCTACGCACGCCCCATGCGCCGTGATACCGCGTCACTCCCCCTCCCTCCTTCCCCCACAATGACCGGTGACCTCACTTCCCTCGGGATTTGGACTCGCCCTACCCCGACCGTAGCGCCACGTGGTGGCTATGGAGATCTTAAATAGACCCACTGTACCTTCTATAGATGGCCTTGGCCGGAGCTATGGTAACCCAGTTGGAGCGGGACCTTGCAGCTCTGTCACTCTGGTTCCGAAAAAAAATGGGCTAAAGATTAACGCAGATAAAACTCAGATCATTGTTTTGGGCACAAGGCAGCAAATTCGTCAACTAGTCCCGATAGAAATCAGGTTCATGGGTACCACTACTGTGGGAACGTCCTCAGCTAAAAACCTCGGCGTCACTTTTGACGAGAGCATGACCTTCTCAAATCATGTGACTGATGTAGCCCGCCGATGCACCGGTATTCTGAGCGGCCTGAGTCACAGTAGGCACTACCTACCGAAAAGTACGCTGGCCACTCTGGTTCAGGCTCTAGTAGTCTCATCGATCCGGTACGCCATTGTTGTCTATGGTGGATGTGGTGTCACCCAGATGTCTCGGCTCCAGCGACTTATCAATTTCGGTGCTCGTGTTGTGTCGGGCAAGCGGAAGTATGACCATGTAAGCGAAGTGCTGAAAGAGTTGCGGTGGCTCTCGGCCGAGAATATGTGGCGTCTACAGTCTGTCACGCTATTAAAGAAAATCCTCGAGAGAGCCCGAAGCCTTATCCAACGCGATTGTGTCGCGAGGTAGCGTGCATGGGCGTGATACGCGTCAGGCCGACCTGCTCGATTTACCCGTGATTAGAACGGAATCCGGGTGGCGCCGGTTCCTATACGCCACTGTATCGCAGTATAACGCTCTGCCTCAGGCGCTGCGCAATCTCGGTCACAGGCTCTTTCGGAGGGAGTATCGGAAGCTCCTACTGCGTGAGCAACACGGCAACCCGGCCAGTGTGTAGCGGCGCGGTGGCGCAAATGTGAATATGTGTGCAAATGTGATGCGTGTGTGTTGTGTGTAATGTTGTGCCCGCCTCGTTCGTTTCACCTGACTCGGCAGCCAATAATAGCCATTTTCGGATGGATCGGCTTGCCACGATAAGTACAATACAATACAATACAATCGCACGACTTATTATGAGCTAGAACGAAGCGCAAAACGACTCTTACGGAAAAGTGTATATTATAATTTCTTAGCGACTGCTACCCTTCCAGTAAAACGCCTTTAGGGCGAAGAACGAGAGAGCGAGTGAGCCACGAACGTGCGGAAGGGCGAGCGAATACTTCCAACTGGCTTGTGCAACGTACATGGGACCCTAATAACCCGCCAAAAGCGGAGTGCCAAATTTGAGCGCAATCGGCCCAGCCGTTCTCGATATCTGGGAGCGCGCCCAGCACGTGCGCACGTGCAGTAGCACCCTGACCGTAACACATGGGAATGTATTGCCTGGTGGGCCAAGTTTTTAGCAAAGTCGCCCCAGTAATTGCCGAGTTATTGTAATGGGAACAAATTTGACACCTCTTCTTTTTGCATTTTGCACGTGCAGTAGGAGTCATCACTCATATGCATCAAGTGTATCCGATGTTTGGTAAAAGTGATGCAAATACCCTACAAAAATTACCGCAAGTCAATCGCCCCAGCCCGGCGGTTGCCGAGATAATATGCCTCTCAAAATCGCCACTTCAGCAGAACAACTTGAACACCCTTGGTTTTTGCGTGGCACGTGCCACGACGGTCACCTAAATGCATCATCAATAGTCAATTACGGGGTAAAAGGGATGGGGCTACCCAAGAAAAGACCGCATGTCAATCAGCCCAGGGCGGTTGCTGACTTATAATCCTCTCAAAAGCGTTACAGGCCGGGTCGGGCCGGGCCGCTCGTCTGATATTTTTTCCCGTTATAGGGTAGTGTGGGTTAATTTGAACATATTTTTACGTCTTCTCTGTTGTACCAAATTCCAGCTCAACCCTGGATGAAGAAAAACTGCTTCAGTAGCGCAAGTGTCACTTGCTTTCACCATGCAAGCCTCATTTTTGGACGAGCCGAGCATACCTTGAATAGCATAGCCTCACTTCTCCACCAAGTCACGGTGTGTTCAAATTGCCCCCACCGTGGGGTAATTTGAACATACTGCCTTTACCTGTCATAAAAACGATAGTCTCGCCAGCACCGATGTTGTTTGACCCATAAACAAATAGGCAGAACAAGTCTAAACATACCTTCACTTGAAAAATCAACACAACAACCAGGCACGTAGCTAGGATTTGGCCAAGGGAGGGGCGGAGGACTTCCGGGGGCCTCCTTTCTACAGAGGGCCTCCTCCCTAAAGGGGCCTCCTTTCTACAGAGGGTCTCATGCCTACATAATTACATAAGCAACATAATGCAGACTTTTGTTCAGCTTTCATATGGCCAGCGCACTGGTATGTTTCTTTATTCTTACCGCTGTCGCGGTAAGAAACATACGCATATCACAAGTCTCCGAGTGGCATGGTAACTGGCAAAAAAAAAAAAAAAAACTCTGGCGGCGGCCGGACCGCAGCAGGAGGGGGAGGATCTGCGAGGAATGGGTGGATACTGGATGACGGTCAGAGTAACACTTGGTGTATTATCATATATCGTTCAAGCGCTTAACCGTATTCCGGGCGGGCTCTGAAAGACTCTGAATCGGGCGGGGGCCTTTTTGGTCCCCGTCAGAACTCGAAAAGCACAAATCGTAGCGACAAACGGCAACGGCGTTTGATAGTTCGTTGAACGACTTACAACTTTTGTAGACAACTTTTTTGGGTCAGGTCAATATTGAGGTCGCCAGAGGTCATAACAAATAACATGGTTTATAACGACCTACATAGATAGGTCAACTTCAAAATCTGACCTAGGAAGGTCACGCTGGGTACCAATCGGCGCGTCATGACCAGGCGAACGGTTTGGTACACTAACAACTATTTAGCCCCATCATGTCGTGATTTATTGGCTAAAAACTGTTGATGACCTCATCTCACCTCAGATGATCCTTTCCGGTGCCCCTGTCAGTAAATGCCACCTGGGTGCTTACAGATCAGATAATCTGACGTAATTCAGAAAGAATTGGGTGGTTTTGACTCATTTTCTCGAAGCAGGACACAGCTCATTATATTTTCCAATAGGCTTGTCACGATTCTGACCTGACTGACGTCTGCAAGATTGAAACTATACGGTTATCAATTTTTTCTGTGTGAATGATGCCACGTTTACTTGCTGTAAGTAAAACATGGTTTCGTTAGTAAATTTTCCTAGGTCCAGGTGGTTTGCTTCATTTACGCCGTAGATGAAACAAACAATCGATGGATATATATTAATTTCCCGGTCAAATAAATCATTATGAGTTGTGCGAAGCATGGCTATGGGAATATCACCACGGTCTGATAAATGGTTTGGGTAATTGCATCCATCGTAAAAATACCGACACAGCCACAGGTACCTATATATTACAGAAATGGGCTGCTGCGTTCATGCATTAACCCGCGCCTTGCCGGGGGGGGGGGGGTGTTAAACACCCCCTGCAGTTTACCGTGAATATCTCAAAAACGGCGGCGCGGCACACTTTATCCTACATCATTTCTACATATGTTGTGAAAATTTCAGACCCTGGTCACTCAGGTCACTTAAAGTCAGGTCACCAGGTCAGGTCAAATGACCTCACTACATAAAAAGTTTCAATGTCTGCCAAAGCTACACGGAGTGATCAAACGCTTTGAAACTTTCAGAGATGCAAATGCACAAGAGCGACAAAATGCAAAAAAATGTATGTCTTGGAATTTTGATATCGATGACATAAGGTCAGGTCAATTTTGCGACCTTAAATTGAAAGTCGCCTTTTTAGACGGAAGTCATTATAAACACTCTAAAACACTGAATTATCTTATCTTTGACACACTGAACATGAAAATGGCACCCGTGACCCCTTTTTATAACCCTGAGGTCATCTCAGGTCACCAATGATATCTGACTTTTTCGCGAATAACTTTTGATAGAGGCATGCTAGAGCGATGAATACACCTTAGTTGTGTTTGGCTCGACGATACGGATGGACTGATATGGAACTTAGCCCTTATCGGTCAGGTCATGACCTTGACCTGAGGCCAAATTTTCAAGTTGACCTTTCAAGGTCAATTGATAGTTCATTCCACACGTCTTGACGAGAGGAACACGATTTTGGTAAAGGGAAGTTCGTGCAAATTTTGAGACGAAAGTTATTGCCGAAAACTGGTTTCCGAAAATATCGGCTATTTTGGCAGTTTTTGCGGCCACTGCAGGTAAAACCGTTGACGGCAAAACCGTTGACTGCACCCGGCATGATTTCTCTGAGCGCATTTATACAAATAATTTGTCTACATAGGATAGGGCCTTCTGTTTACAGAGGACCTCCTCCCCCGTCCCTTCCTACAGTGGGCGGCGACGCGGTTGGGAGTCTATTCTGTACAGTTTCCTGAGTTCTCAGTTCTCATTATAGTGAGAACTGAGAACTCTCTAGGTATAGAGAGTAGCTAGCAGGGAACAGAAGCCAGAAGGTAATTTGCTTACAGTGGGCCTCCACTCTATGTACTTAATATACGACGCTGTCTTTGACTACCGGGGGCCTCCTGCCCACAGAGGGCCTCTTATCTACAGAGGGCTTCCTCTCTACAGATTGCCTCTTATCTACAGAGGGCCTCCTCTCTGCTGAGGGTGTCTTTCTCTCCAGAGGGCCTCCTTTACAGAGGGCATCCTCTCTACAGAGGGCCTCCTCTCTAGTCTCTACAGGGACCTCCTCTCTACAGAGGGCTTCCTATCTATGTAGGGCCTCCTCTCTTCAGAGTCTCGTCTCTACACAGGACCTCCTCTATACAGAGGACCTCATCACTGCAAAGGGCCTCCTCTCTTCAGAGGGCCTTCACTCTACTGAGGGCCTCCTACCTACAGAGGACCTCCTTTCTACTGAGGGAGTCCTCCTCTACAGAGGGCCTCCTCTCTTCAAAGGGCCTTCTTATTTCAGACGGTTTCCTCTTTACAGAGTGCCTGCTCTATTCAGAGGGCCTCCTTTTTACAGAGTGCCTCTTTTTTACAGAGGGCCTCTTTTTTACAGAGGGCCTCTTTTTTACAGAGGGCCTCCTTTTTGCAGAGGGCCTCCTCTCTACAGGGGGTCTCCTCTCTAAGGGGGCCTCCTCTCTACACAGGGCCTCCTACCCACAGAGGGCCTCCTCTCTACTGAGGAGTCAGAGGGGCCCTAGCGGTCAGACACAGACACTAGTGGTTATTCACAGGAGATGAGAAGGGCCCTAGCTGTCACTTGTCAGGCTGGTCAGAGGGCCTTGATTGTTCTGATGTCATTTTTTAGATTCCCGCGTGAATTTCGTTCGCCTCCGACGTGATTTTGGGCAACGTGGGCCTTCGGCCCACGTTGGATTCAGGCCGAAAGGAATCAGGCCAACGTGGGCCTTCGGCCCACGTTGGCCTGAATCCTTTCGGGGGGCCTCCTGAAAACCCCAAGGGAGGGGCGGGCGCCCCCTCCGCCCCCCCCCTTGGCTACGTCCCTGACAACAACAAAACTAACAGTTGCAAAGTATCAATATCGGCACGCTGCACACCGGTCACTGGTCAGTTGACAGAATTCGCCTCTGTTCAATTAACAGAACGTCTATCATTTTTGTTCGATAAAAACTCTCCCAACCTTACTGCATCTGTTATAGTGGTGGCAATCGAAACCTGGACATTTGGAGTTCTGATTTTGTCCAATGTCCAATTCGGACTTGGTTGTATTCGGAAGGTAGCAGACTGGACAACATTGGACGATGGCTTGCTACACTTCAGCGCTTTTTTTATAAAGTAATCGTGCTTAGCATTGATTGGCGAATGGAAAGCTTGTTATGTTAAGCTCTCAAGATAATGAACAATTTTCGGCTGGTAAAATTACATAATTAGTAATTTAAATGACAGTTTTGAGTGTTGATTAATGCGTAATTTTCGGACATATTTGGACAAATGGCTGACTTAATCAACAAAAATGCCGGACATTAGACGGATATTAGGCGTAAATTTTATAAAACTGGCATCACTAATCTGCTACTGCTTTGGGTCGAAAATATTGGCAAAAAAAACTGGGAGCGTTGTTTTTTCGGAGCTTTCCCTGTCTTCACTGAAATGCTTACACTATGTTCAAATTACCCCACGCTAAAAGTTATTTTGCCATATTCAAAAACAGGTTTCAAAAGCAAATTTCTTAGATTGAAGGCACTGATTAGTTCATTGTACAACAAAAGCCGTTGCGTATTAGGCGCTAGCAATGCAAGATTTTGCGCTGCAATGAAGTTGCAATGACGTGTTTTTAGGCGTTTTTACTTGCGAAATTGATTTTTTACAGTGTGCGTCAACATCTTCATTTCCTGAAACTTTAAACCCCATTTATATGATAGCCCTTTTAGATACGATAAATTCCCTCATTGGTCTTATTGTCATGCCACTGATGGATTTTCCGTAATTTTGTGTTTTTCACACTATGTTCAAATTCGCTCGTTCGCTCGTTACCGAGGTCACGCTTTTGAGGTCAACATAAGTTTGTAATATGTCAACATTCGTGCAAGGCCGATTGACTAGAGGCCTGAGGTCTTTTACGCTGAGTAGTGGTAGATGCCCATCTCTTATTTACGTTAGATTTGACTACCCTTGACGTAGTCATCTCGCTGACGGTAAAGGCAGGTGCTATTACGATTAACGAAACACTGGGTGTTCAAAATTTGTGTTAACTATAATAGTCCGGAATTTCTGGATCGAATTTGCGTTTGCGAGCTTTTACTGGCATCCTTGGGCATCCACGGGGCGACGCATTCTCAGGCACGTAGCCAGGATTTTGCTCAGGGAGGGGCCACAGGTCGCGGCCTAGTATCGTACCCCCTCCAAAAAAGACTTCTCGGATCTGGCCCACTATTTTTGGAGGTGTGGTGCAGGCTGCAGCTGCTTTTAGTTATTTCTATTTTTATTCACTTCCATTTTATTTTTCGCCTTCAGGGGGAGGCCATGGCCCCGTGCCCCTCCCTCCTGGCTACGTCCCTACCTACACGCATTATCAGTGTCACGATCGGGATACCTCTCGTTCGTCCAATTATCCAAATCTATTTTACAATAAAAATCAGACCTATTTATAATAAAAATGTTGCATTTCTGGTATGATATTGATCATTTTTGTATATTTATATCTATTATCCCAATTAATAGATATAAATATTTGTTTTGTTGGGTTAGGCGTTAGGCCCTTTCGGTCTGACAAGACCATTGCAGAGCCGGAAGGATGATAGAAATTAGGGGGAGACATTGGTCTGGGCAGACACCCTAGAGAGTCGCCGGAGCTGAGCCCGTCCGAATGGACAGGCCGACCAGCCCCCCAAGGCACTCTCTGCACCCGGCTACGGGAGGCGCTCCCTCGGGAGCAGCGGTGCCGCTCCAAGGGAGCAGCCCGCATGAGATAAAGGTGCCTGTCCAGCCCGGAGTGGGGTTGCGGCGTGGAGGAGAAGGATTTCTGTATCCTGAGGATAGAAGCACGGAAAGGTGTGATATAGATATAAATAGGGGGGGGGGGGGTAGGGGAGAGTGGGGAAAGATGCCCAGGGTTTGACTATGTCATATATTATTCGAAAATGACGATCGGAAAGCCAAAACTTGGGGTTTCAACGGAAGCCGACATCATTTTTCTCCAAAAATATCACACTTTCGTGCCTGAAATATGATACCTTTTTTTGCTATTAAGCATTTTCCTGAAGAAGTGAAAGGGGGCATCTTACCCCACAGGGTGGAAAAGACGCCCCCTGGCGTTGGGTAAGATGCCCCCTGCACTAAAAGTGACATAAATAGGCACGTGAATCGCCTGAACGAATCAGTAGTCCCTTCGAGCCTGCGGTAGACACCAAACGTCATCGTAAGGGCCCTCAAAAGTAGTCGTGAGGGGCTTCAGAGGTCATCGTTAGGGCCATCATAGTCCAGCGCGGCCCGTGGAGCCAACGTGGGAGCCCTCAAAGGATGTCGTGAGGGGCCCTGGAACCAATAATGGAGCCCACAGAGGCCGTCGTGAGGGCTCTCAGAGTCAGATGCCGCCCAAAAAGTCGCTATGTGGGCCGAGAGACCGGCATGGGGAGCACCCGACCGTACCGGACTCTCAATAGTCCCAGATCGGCTTTTGTCTCTCATCACAAGTATGCAATAAATGATTTGACGGGCTGCTTGAAGGACAGCCTACGGATTTAGGGGGGCGTCTTTCCCCATCAGGACAGGGGGCATCTTACCCCAAGGTACCGAAGTAACATTAAATCAGCACAATTTGTTAGCCATAAAACTACACCCGGAAACAAACTGTTTGGGACACAGTACACGCATGTTAATGTATCACGACTATAGCAAGGGACGCAAAAATTATCTACCTTCTTTGATATTTACAATGTTTTGACGCCAAAATATTTTTTGAAAGCAGCAAATAAAAAACATGCAATCACCAGCCAGCCGTTGCCCAACTGAGCTTCGCAAATTTTTGTGCAGTTAACAAGGCAGGCTTCCACTTTACGCTAAGAACATTAATTTCCAGGTTCGATTCTTTGTTTCCCCGCTAGAGGGGGTGGGGCGTCTTTCCCACCCTGGGCATCTTACCCCACTCTCCCCTATTCATAGGGCACCTCCTAACTCCGGAACTAGGTAGGTACTGGGCCGATTGTCAATATTCAAACGACGGCTGTTAGCCCTAGAAAAAAAAAACTGTGGGACAATATTTAATTTCATGGACCTCCACTCTCCAGGTTAGCAATGACGTCACTGGTCAGGGCAATACGAATTATCTATGTTTTGCCCTGTTTACAATGTGGGCTATGGCCGCCGGCTTACCAGTCAGAATAGCCCATTTTTTTGCACGCTGCTGAATAGATGCTTGAGATACCCTGAGGGTACAGAACTTGTGCGTTTTTTTTTCAGGCCAAGGCCAGGCCATTCCATGGTCACGGAAACTGTATATCGTTCATCGGTCATGTGATGCATGTCTTATGGTCCATTTAGGCCATAGATTTTGAAATCAGTGTCGTCTGTGTCGTTTGAGACCATTTTCAGCCGAATGTAACTGAGGTCAGGTCTCCACCCCCGGCCCGGCGCGGGTCAACATTGCGTTATTCGGAAGTCGGAACGCTTTTACCTGTTAACTCGAGCAATTCAAACGTAGACGTGATGTCATTCCGTTATTTATTCCCAAAATAATGCATGAACCACTGTACTTAAGACACCATGAACGAAAGACAAATGTCACCCTTGTGGTTCATGGTACATTCTCAATGTTCTTGTGACTTGTGAGTATCCAAACCAAGCCTATAGATCAACTCCGGCTCAACAGCTTCATAGTGCACAGTCCTAAACATTGATTAACATGCCTTCAATAACTTCATCAGCCCTGGTTACCCCCAAACCCGAACGATGCCCACAGCCAAGGACGTGTCATCGATAACCTCCTCTCTCGGCCGCACCATCATAATTAGTAGCCCTCCTCCCACGATTGTCAGCTCATGAAAGCCTGCAGCGCTCCTTCTCGATTCGCCGTATCACAATTTAGGCCCTTGGTCTCACACATACTCCATTTAGGTTATACCATTCCACGGTCATAGTGCCCGGGGGCGGTATTCTCCGCATATCCTTGTAGCAGTAAAGACCAACTCCACATCTGGGGGAGCCCTCCCAGATCCCGCCACAGGCTTCTCCTTCGGCACGGAGACAGACCTGACAGCAGCCACACACACCCATGCCGACTCCGGCCCGGCAGTTTTGCGGCTGGCGACATTCCTCTCGCCTACAGGGGGGACAATGAAAGGCTGTGACAGCAGCCAGCAGGCAGGCGAGGACCAGCAGACGCAGCATGGTTAGCTTGCTGCTGAAGAAGTTGTGAGAGCTGCGACCTGTAGGTATCTTGTAGACCGGGATCGTCACGTTGCTTCAGGCGACCAGACAGCAGCAGAGGCTGTGGTTTAAACAGAAGACGTTCTGAAGAATCGCTTCTTGGTGTCCGACTGAGACGTCCAGGAAAACGGAACTAGCAGAGCACTAGTTGAAGCGATCTTCACTGCGGCTGGTTGAATGCTGCGTTTGAGAGCAGCCACACTGTTTTATACAGCGCTCAGCTGATGAGACGTCAAATGTTTTGTTCCACAAAATTGACGTCAAAACGAACCATATGTTCATCCTGTGTGACGTCATGCCAAACTATGCTCAGCTCGTGAAAGGTCATCCACATCCAACTCGGTGACTCTAAGAAATCAACATAGCATTTCGCTGAGCAGCCAGTCGGTGATCAGTTGAGTTGTATATGCTTCTGAGCTGATCACACGTCAACTGAGCCACCACTGTTTATAAAAACGCTTCGTGCATGAGTACAGTGGTCCCAATCAAAATGGGCCACCCGACAAGATGCCCGGATGCGATACACCCTTTCACCTCAGTGGAATCGAGCAGAAACACTCCCGTCTCTGAGCAATATACGTTAAAAGACGGAGAACTCCAGTCTAATGTCTGGCCTTTATGTGATTGTTCCCATCTCCAGTTACTCCGTCTCCAGTCTTGTGTCCTAATTGGTCGATGCTGAGTCTGAGTGTTCCTCTTTCCTCCTTCCTCCAGTGTGGGGCGGCCTTTACCGGGGAAGATAGGAATACCTACCTGAAACGTTCCCTAATAGCAACGGAACGAAAAATGCCTACATTTCATGATATAAGGGAAGTTGCGTACTGGCATCGACATTTGCATGGGTATGTTTACAACATACATACCACGACTATGGATTATAATAAACACGGTGACTATACGAGTATAATAAATAGATACCTTTTAGATATCGCGAAAACTTATGAAGACTCATGGAACTCGGGCTCAACGTTGTTCGTTTTACTCAGCGTTTTTAGAGTTGGTAGTTTTGTATGTGTTCACTGTTCAGTACCTATCTTTTGCTCTCATAAAACATCTGTCTTTTGATACCCTCATTGACACTACATGAAAGGATACACATGTAAATCGTGGCTAATAAAAAGTGTTGGAAGTGCACAACGTTTTACCGTAGCTAAAGCAAACGACACCAACACGATCAGCGAATGAATGCTTTATCAATCAATAAATAGTGTAGACTTATAGACACTGCAATAGACGAAACTGAAATAGGTCGAAACTCCAAGGTCTGTCCTTAAAGTTCAGTTTTGTAGGCAGAAGGGTCCTTGAAGTTAAGCTTTTGCAGACAGGAGGGTCCTTGAAATTAGGCTTTTGTAGACAGAAAGCTAAAGTACAACATCATTAATATTGTAGTGGCACCTTTTATTGTCCGAAAAATAGCCACGTTTATTGGCACTGCTGTTAAAAGCATACAATTTTTCTGCAGGCTGTCACAGGCACTGAATAACAAGAAATACAAAACATTCGGAGACATTGGATTCGTTACGGCTATTGTGAGAAAGTTGAACAGCTTGCACTGGAAAATTGATCGTTTTCTTTTGTAAAAAGTTAGAGCATAACACTGCCTAGTGAGAGAACTTATGACGCCAACAAGCAACGAATCTAACTTCAAGGGGAACTTTGCATCGCGCCGCAGGCGCTAAGCGAATACCACAATTTATTCACCTTCAACGAAGGAGCGACTCGCCATCAAAATCAATGGGACTAGACGGTAGACGGTGGCCATGATCTTTTTGAAACACGAATCTCATTTGAAACAAAAACAAATTACTTATAAGAAAAAAATAACGATCGATTGGAAACATCCACGCGTTCGCCTTGCACACATAAACAGATGCTCTGGACTTGAACACGGAAAAGCAACAACCTTTTCCCATTTTTAAACAAATACGGACGCGATTCTTAGGCCCTACTATGTAGTATCGCTCCAGCCAATCACATGTAACTACTCCTTATCATTTCCAAAAACCTTATTCATCAGTGTCACCAAACCACCATGTTTTCAAAGCACCGGAAAAACGAGCAGGCTTTTTCTAGATTTATAGCTTTAGTATTGATGCAATCACAGTTTTTTAATCATATAACATGAACAAATCAGGAAACTTAACGTATCAACACGACAAAACACTATTTTGCGTGGCTTATCTTCAGAATCAGACAAATCCCACAGATTCTTCATTTTTTTTTATACATCATTTTATAGATTGGATAGACATTGATGCGCTGATCAAACAGCATAACGTGGTCACAATAAGCTGCGTCGAATATATTTTGTGACGTCACCGCATGCAGTGGAGTACGGGAGGAGACCGGATCCTTGACGGACTCTCAGTTGCCTTCCACTAACATCACCAGAGCCCTTTTGTAGTCGCCAGAAGTCTCTCCCTGGAAAAGTTAAGAACGAGCGTTAAAAAAAAAAATATGACTTGCTCAGGCGTACGCTGTGCTAGAAGGAATGAAACCAAGTTTCATTGGGAAAGAAGCAAATATTTCGGTTACCGGATGCGTTCCTTTTAGATTGAGAATAGAACCGATTCCAATTGGTACCTACTGTACTAAGTACCGGTTTCACTTACACTATTTCCCTTTTTTGATAAAACATCGTTTCCCACAACTGGACCCCATTACAGTTGTAAACATCACCCATCCTTGCTCCCCCTCACTCACCGAAATATCCTTTTCCATGGCGTGCCCGTATCTCCGCAGGTATTCCTGCTTGATGTTGGCCAGGTCGTACTCTGACCGAGACACGATGAGACGAATCAGGTCCGAATCGCGGGTGCCCGCTCCGCTCATAGTATCCTTGATACGCTCCGCGTAGTAGGCCGGGCGGTTTAGCGAACTCTTCACTGTTGGAGGTTGGGGGGATGAATTTAGTTGACAAGGCGGTCTGACGGTCGCAAAGTAAAATATGAATGAATGAACGAACGAATGAACGAATGCATAGTTACACAAATGAGGAATGGGCGAGTACCGCATCCACCATCTGAAGCTACCTGCTTCCTTATCTAGCAAATGCACGAAAGAAAGAGTTAATAAACGAACGAAAAATTGACCACACTATTCTTGTTTTTTTATGATTCGAATTCAAACCCTTCTTTGTATTGTACATCTCCCAACAAACTTCTTTCCAGATGCGCACAAAACGACCTGCAGTGAAATCCCTTCGGCCCCGACCCTCATATAAAACCCTTTCGCCCCAAGACCACACAAGATCACCAAGAAGATAACAGCCCGATTCCTTTCTAAATGCCCCAATAAAAAAAACACTAAGGCCAACAGGACTTCCTCTCTTCACCATATGCACAGGTCACTTACAGACAGCCAGCAGCGCCTGACGGTAATCGCCGCTGGTCTCCGACTTTACAGCATCCAGCAGAGTCTTCTTGGATATATTCTCGTACTCTGCCATTATGGCGTGAAGCTGGGCGGGGCTCTGCGTGGCGACAATCACGGTGAAGGCTTCCTCGTCCGTGCCAGTCTTCTTCTCACCTGGGAGAGAGCGAGACAGAGGAGTTTGAGTCAGGGAAGGGAGTCAGAGTGAGCTGGGGAGTCAAAGCGTGGCCCAGGGAGTCCGAACAGAAAGCGAGCTAGAGCGGGAATAAGAGGCAGTGCAAGAGCTATGGAGCCAAAACTGAATGTGAGATAGAGTTAAGGAGTTAAAACGTGAGGTAGGGAGCAAAACAAAATGAGGGTAAAGTTGGAGCGTAAATTAGGGAGTTAGAGCGTAAATAGGAGCATACTTTGGGCCAGAGAGTCAGAGCATGGCTAATGTAACGGGATAAAGTCTGGTAAAAGAGGAAATACTCGAGTGTTGTGAGAATAAAGGGCGATGGGAAGCGAGATGGAGAGTCCGTGATGTTGGCCAAATTGATTTGCGAAGAAAGGAGCGTCAGTAAACTCATCCTTCACTATGATTGTTTGGTTTTGCTTATTCGACACTATTTGTCAATCATTCGCTACCAGTAGCTTCTAAGTTCAAATACGCTCACGATATCAGGCAGTGCTTACCAGCCTTGTAGAGAGCCATAGCCTGGTTTGCTGCCTTGGCCTTATCAACCTGGTTGGATTCGTCGCGGTTCGCCTGAAACAGAAACAGTAGAAGCGTGCAAAAGAGCATGCGCAACAGCATGAAACAGATGAACGATAAGGCGTGTCACGCGTCAGATGATCGCTAAAATAAGACACCCCAGTTGACTCTAAAAAAGCCAGCAAGTTTGACTGTTTGCCGAAAATGCAGACAGCGATTTCTCAAAGATCATTAGATTTATGCGTTGTAATATTGTCACTGCAACAGTAAACACAACCTTTCATTCAAAACGTAAACATTCATTGGTGAATGGTCTCACCTGAAGCAGGGCAGTAAGCAATAATTTGAAATTATGACTGGATTCTTTCCGCACGGAATCCTCCAACGATTTACCGTACACTGAAATGAGAAATACATTGTATCAGAAGTCAAAGCCAGAACTTTCATTTGAATCAATAACAGGTGTATTCAAAAAAGCAATGCAAACATCTGTGAAATGCATTGAGAATTCTAACGATGCTGGTTTATCTTAGGGATGCCAATTTATCTACCATTCTATAGAATGTAAAATAACATGAAAGAAATAACAAGGAACATCAGCCACAAAAAAATAACTATTCACACCTGAAATGGTACTGATAAGGCTATGCTCTTGCGATGTAGAATTTGTAGAAACTTTAAGTAGTATCACCTCTGCTACACATCAATAATACAATCATATTTGCCCCAAGTAATGTAGTTATTCTCTTTCTCAAGTTACCCCTGTATCTCACTGTTAGCATACGCCGCCTTGATGCCGTTAATCTCTGCGTTAGTGTGTGTGCAAAGCGTCTCAAACAGGGTATCTTCGTCTGTCCCCGCGCCCGACATCGCCGAGTGAAGCTGCTGCGCCAGAAACTCGTACGGCGGCATCATCATCGCCAGGATCACGTCCTCGAAGTCGCCGCCCAGCTCCGACTTCAGGTCCTTCAGCAGGTCCTACCGGTGGTGGGAGGCGGGGCGGGGAGTGTCGTGATGTAATGAGATGATGAAATGGTTTGAATTGAGGGGTAGCATTTTTGAGGCAAGACTAGTGACTACTGTGTACCTATGTAGTTGTACCATATCCACTCAAAGTATTTCACAATCCGTTCATCACATCTCTGATTCATTACTTCATTCTCGTTGCGTTGCATTCTCACGCATCTCATTCCTTCACCCCTTTGGCTAATTTCAGTACACACATTCTCTCATCACCAGACACACCTTTCCCTCTTCTATCCCCTCTCCCCACCCGACCCTTCTATCCCTCTTCCTTTCAGTTTCCTCCTTACCCGTCCATAGCCCGACTTGTAGGCAATCGTGATCTGCTGCCGCTGGGCGTTACTTCTCTTACACAACACATCAATGATGGCCTGCTCATTGGTACCGAACCCCTTCATCGCCTTGCGAAGTTTGCTGGCATCTTCAGCGGCGTCGAAACCGGGCGCTGGCCGGATGGTGCCGTGGGTCTGAAACAGGCGCCGGATTCAGATTTACAGATATTCGGCGGAAGATCAGCAATAATACACATAACACAATACACATGTAGTTTTACAGCCGCTCGGTAGTAATAAAAAAATAACGAAATGACTAATATAAATAAAAAGGAGAAAAAACTGTTGGTAGGTAGATAGGCGTGGAGTTGAATCGGGGCGAGTTATTACGAGCGAGCGAGCGCAGCGAGCGAAGTGAGTCTTTTCAATATAACGGAAAAATCTCAGTATGAGCGGCCCGGCCCGGCCCGGCCCGGCCTGTAACGCTTTTGAGAGGCTTATATCTCAGCAACCGCTGGACCGATTGGCCTGCGGTCTTTTTTGTTGGGTAGCCCCATCCCTTCTACCCCGTAATTGACTACGTTTGATACATCGCATTGACCGTCGTGGCACGTGCCACGTGAAAAGTCAAGGGTCTTCAAGCTGTTTTGCAAAAGTAGTGATTTTGAGAGGCTCATATCTCAGCAGCCGCTTGGGCGATTTACTTGCGGTGATTTTTGTAGGGTAGCAGCATCCCTTCTACCCAAAATAGGATACTCTCGATGTATGTGGGTCACCCCCAGTGCACGTGCAAAATACAACAATAAGAGGTGCCAAATTTGTTCTCATTTCAGTAACTCGGTAATTACTGGGGCGATTTCGCTGAAACTTGGCATACAGGTAGGCACCCACCAGGCAATGCATTCCCATGCGTTGCGGTTAGGGTGCTACTGCACGTGCGCACGTGCAGGGGGCGTTTCCAGATCTCGAGAACGGCTGGGCCGATTGCGCTCAAATTTGGTACACGGTTGGGGACCAGTTAGTAGGGTGCCGTGCAAAAGTCATTTTGGACCCCGTTTGCACGTGCGCACGTGCAGAATGCCGCTTCCAAATCTCAGGAACGGCTGGGCCGATTGCGTTCAAATTTGGCACACCGCTAGCGACCGGTTAGAAGGGTGCTTTGCACAAGCCCGTTGGAAGCACCCGCTCGCCCTTCCGCACGTGCAGGGCTCACTATCTCGCTCGCTCGTTCTTCGCCCAAAAGGCGTTTTACTGGTATGTAGTATACGTGCGCCAACATTGGAACATGGCGCAGTAATTGATAAGAGCTTAGGACAAGTATGGCGCCATCCACACATGGCGCAGTAAACTTGCCTAATTAATTCATTCCGAATAGTCATTTTTACTGAATGTGAGCCAGATTTTCTCCCCTCTGCTGAAGTCGGGTGCTTAAGAAGTGCTTAAAGAAGTTGCATGCATAACTTCAGGCTTGGCCTCAATGAAAGGCTTGAATCTACTTAAAAGGCTAAAATAAGAACACCTATCAATGTAATAACCAGGTTTCAGTTTGAAGATGAAATAATTCTTTCCAAGGCCATCTATAGAAGGTACAGTCACTCCCCCGCCGACCAATCAGAGACAGATCCTGAGTGACGTCACCCCTGATGCTCGCAAGGGGTACTCCGTTCCTTTACCTACAACGTAAAAATGACCAACTTTCTTGAAGATTATTGATGGCATTCTACGCCTACTGCTCAACCGTTGATGTCAATGGAAAGACCAACTAATTTTCTAGCGACAAAAAAAAAACAGCAATATGCTAAGAAATGGCCGGTTTTGAAGATATAGACGATTTAAAAACCCTCTGCAGTAGCAGGAAAGCAAAGTAAAAACGCATCGAGCTTATATTTTTACTATGAATAAATCATTTTTCAGTAAGATTTTAGATAAGATATCGATTTAATAAACAACTTTATTACAATTTTTTTATTATTTGTAACTTTATTTCAAATAATATTTTCAAAAATGGCAGCTGTTGGCAAGTAGCTTGGAAACCGGAAACGATTGTAGCGCACCGCGCCATTATTGTCCTGAGGCCCCCTTATGATGTCATCAAAAGTGGAGTGACATGGGCCTGACTCTTTCCTTCCATACCCCGGGGCGGATGTGACAAAAATGATTTGATCGCTCAGCCGATTATGAGGTCAGAAATTACTAGTAGCCAGTGCGCAATTTCACTCGTATCGAGGCGATTTTCACTGCAACACACCCCGCCTACGTCAGCAGTCGTGGTCAAAACAGGACCTTATCCACAACCGGCATCCGTGCGACAGTCCTTAACAACACATAACGCGTGACGTCATTGCTGTTGATGTACGATCACTGACGCCAGCCGATCAAACACCAGGATGTGATTAAAAAAATGTCAAAAGTTCAACTTCGGGTGACCTTTTCATCAATAAATGCTGCAGCCTCAATAAGAAATAAATATTATATTTTTGGAAATGTCATCGGTCAAACAGAGGCGCAGCTAAAGTGTGAAGTCGGTACCGCTAAACGACGGCTCTGGTAAGGTAAACAAGGGGGTTGTAGCGTCGCCTCGGTAAGGGACTACACTAGCGCTTATAGTGGAACGGACCAGGGACTAGGACTATGTATTGCATCGGTCAACAACAAATCTAGCGTATGAAGGGGTGGAGAAAAATCGGCTGGACCTGACATCAAAAACAGCTTAAACTTTTATAGGTAGATGTTTGTTTTGCAAACAAACCTCTTCCGGTCGGACCATACACAAGTCCGTCGGGCAGCAGGTACCCGGCGTATTGTTGTCGGGGAGAAGCCTTTCACAATAACAATTTGGTATTCAAGACCAGCAGAGGTAAAAAAGAACTTAACATTAACCCTCGCCCGTATTGGTGTTTTTCCAGCCGCGAACGTATAAGGGAGGGGGGGGGGTCCGTTGGAGCCCCCTTGCCGTTTCGCCCCTGATCGAGCTAGAGCTTCGCGGAAAAAAACGAGCGTGTTGCCCGTAACGAGAGGAAGCCGATGATACCCAATTTTAAGGTCCTGGGTCATCGGTTGACCTTCCAGGTCAGGTCAACCACCCAAAAGTCGGGAAAATGGGGACCTGCTAGAAAGTTGTAAAGCGTGGCTGCTATGGGGTTTTTCGGGGTGCTGATCACGAATATCATGTTAGTTTTGATCACAGATGATGTCTTCATTCATTTAGGCCAGGTCGGGTCAGATCAGGTCAGGACTCAGGTCAACCAGTAAGGGTATTCGTAGTAGGTGGCAATCGCCTCTGACAGCTTCGTAACATGTTACGAAGGCACCAAAACTACTTCGTAAATGTTCATATGGTTGCTAAATTCGAATTCAGCTCCTAAAACTGGCCTAGAAACATGTACACTCGAAAAAGTGAACCGAGGTCATCCAAGGTCAATGACCTGACCTGACCTTCCGGTGACCATGACACCCACCCTAATGCATGGGAGCAACATCATATCCCATGTTTGAACGCTTAAAACCACGAAAAGACTGCAAACGCGCCGCTAATGCGAGCCGACATATGCCGAAGCGCGATTCCGGGCAAACATGGTCTCGAAAAGTAGGTTACAGGTCAAAGGTCATTCAGGTCAGGGTCATGAAAATTTCAGGGTAGGTGTAAAATTGATTAACGCGAGGGTACTGAAAGTTTCGTCGCGATCGGCCGCTTTTTACGCGAGTTATTCGCGAAAAACCGAGGGGGGGGGGGTCCGTTCGACCCCCCCCCCCCTATGCGGGCGAGGGTTAAAGAATCTCCTAAAAGATTCGTACCTCTCTCTTGCACAGTGGCGTAAGAAATACGGTAAAGCAAGTGGGTGTATGTCCCATGGGCCAAAACATTCAATATAAACAAAATGTGCCATAAGTTTACATATGGCTTCATAAATCGCACAGCAAAGTGCGAATAATAAAAGTGAATTCTATTCCAACCGCGAGAGCTCTGTCTACGAAAAGTACATCTCAAAGCATAAGTGAGGAGGAGAATATCGCTGGACAAAAGCGCTAAGATACGTCTCCGAAGCTACCCGTCTACCATAAGGAGTAAGGACCCGGACAAGGTAGCAGTAAGCAGGCCAAAAGGCTGGGAGACAGAAGGCTTCGGGGCATCATGGGAAACGGTCAGAGATATCAGGAGCCCAGAAGTACCCAGAGACCCTGAGACATCCCAACGCTTATAAAAGGCACAGGTAAATCCAATCCAAGGCCAATGTCAATCTTGGGCAAATGTCATCCGTAACACAATCTAAGAGTTTGACTCTTTCGGAATTCGTAGTTTGCGCCCACAAGTCTTGTATCTCATCTCACCCTTCCCTAATTATAAGCCGTACCCATTACATTCCCAACCCTACCACAACGTTATGCAAGACAACAAAAATAGCATCGAGGCCACTCTCCCCGCATCCATCCCTTGTATCCAACGTCCTACCCCATGAGTGGGATGACAGTATGTTGGCCCCGGTCCAAATGGAAGACCCATGGGCGGGTGGGGGAGGGGCGGGCCAACAAAAACCAGTCTGCAGTCAGCTGCTGCACCCCCGGCCCCTCCTCCCTCCCTCCAGCCGGCCGGCCGGCCGGCCGGCCGAGCGTCGCTCGCGCTCAGAGGGCGTGGCTTGCTCCAGCCGGCCTTCGGGTTCTACCTCCCCCACCGGGTCCTGATATCACTCACACTGACCTGTGCCATAATCGGAGGATCGAATCCCGCTGGGGTCGGACTTTTATCACTATCACGGCGCCTCGTCACCTCACAGAGCCCCACTTCACAGCGTTACCCAGTAGCAACTCTCTCCAGCGCACCCAGCCCCGTCGGCGGCGCAGATGCCAATTCGCAGAAGCGAGTGAACGGGCGCTGGCTTCGGTCGAGCCAGGCTCTGGCATTGGACGCGGCCCGACAGTGTAGCAGCGCGTAGTCGTGTGCAAATGACGTCATACTTGGTGATGTCATGGGCGAGACGTGGGCTTGGCATAACGTCAAGAGTTAGAAACGTGAGGGTGGCCGTGTGAGATCAGGGCAGTAGGCCCTTAGTAATATATTAATTAGGCAAGTATGCATAGGCGGATCCAAAAAGGCTGTTTCGGACACTGCGAGGGGCATAGGCATACCCCCGACAACTTCCCTCAAAATTCGAGGAAAAAAAGCATCGGATTCGGAATTCGGATTTCTTACGCACTGCTGTACAGATATGTGCGTAGATCCGAGAAAATGGATCTGGGATCTGATCCCACGGATCCTGATCTCGGATCCGTCGGGATCATAGATCCTCATTTACTTTTTATCAACTTAGAAATCACAGAAAGTCACTCATTTCTAAGTTGCTAAAAAGTGCATTGCAAGTGCTAGGTTGATAAAGTGCATAAAATCTCACAAAGAGATTTTATGTGATTGCACATCATAATACATAGTTTTGTGGCACAATTATTGACATAGCAACACTTGGAAACCTGGCTTCAAATATTGTGCATGGTGGAATCCACTCATCATAGATCCACGTTCTTGGTTTATAGTCAGATCCCATGAGATCATAGATCCAGATTAAATTTAACTATCACACCGGACCCGGTGGGATCATTGATCCTAACCTGCAGTTTGCTTCTTCGAGATCCACTGAGATCATAGATCAATCACTCAGATCCATGCACATATGTGCTGTTGTGCATCAGGAGACTTTCAAGCTTTGTAAGCTTTTCCTCTTGAAAGTTGCTAAATTTTCTTTCTATTCTAGCCAACACACTTAAGTTTCATCGATTCCGGTCGCTGCCAGGGGGCATTAGCCCCAAATGCCCATCCCCTTGGATCCGCCAGTGCACGTATGATATATACACTATACTGATATCGTTGCGTGCAACGTGCAAACAAATTTATTATAGATTAGGTTTAGTTGAGCAAGGATTGGTACCTACCAAAAGTAAAAGGGAAAAATAACAAGTGGAGCATATTAACAATAACATATTTCAAATTTTACACACAAATGTCCGCCGAGTCCCTACCTTATATTAGACTGACCTTATCCAGGTAGTTTGTGTTGCTGGAGTGGTATGGATCTCCTTTTCCACCCCTGGATGATCCCAGCTGCGGGCTGACATTCGCTCCCTGAAGGGGATAGTTGGTGCCAAGACCCGGATATCCGCCCGGTTGACTTGGATATCCGCTTGGCTGACTTGGATAGCCACCAGCCTGACTTGGGTATCCACCTGGCTGACTTGGGTATCCACCTGGTTGACTTGGGTATCCACCTGGCTGACCTGGATAACCCCCTGGCTGGCTTGGTTGTGTGCCTGTTTGACTTGGATATCCACCTGGCTGTCCTGGATAACCCCCTGGCTGGCTTCGTTGTCCGCCTGGTTGACTTGGATATCCACCTGGCTGACCTGGATAACCCCCTGGCTGGATTGGTTGTCCGCCTGGTTGACTTGGATATCCGCCAGGCTGGCTTGGTTGTCCGCCAGGTTGACTTGGATATCCACCCGGCTGGCTCGGATTTCCACTTGAAGGTGCAGGAGGATATCCGCCTCCAGGGGCTGGAAATCCAGGCTGTGGGCTTGGATATCCAGGCTGTGGATTCGGATAGCCAGGCCCCTGACCTGGAATGCTCGGTTGCTGTGGAGGATTTCCTACTCCTTGAGGTGGATATCCGGGCTGAGGGTATCCACCTGCCGCTGGTTGTTGTCCAGGATATCCACCTGACGCTGGTTGTTGTCCAGGATAGCCAGCTCCTTGACCAGGATATCCACCACCTTGACCTGGATATCCACCTCCTTGACCTGGATAGCCTGGCTGTTGTGGCGGATATCCCGCCGGCTGGCTAGGGTATCCCGGAGCACCGCCCGGGGCTGGGTATCCCGGATAACCCGGATTTCCCGGATACGGATTGCCCTGTCGATCAAAATAATAACAAAAAATAAGCATTCTATTTCTGGCAATCGAGTACCTACATATAGGCTTCATAACGTAAAGAAATATAAGCGCAAGAGGCAAACAACATTCGGAAACTATGTAAATCATTCAACTTAAAGGCAAATTGTGGAAGTAAAAATAAAGAAAAGCTTAACCCGCGAGTTGCTGGGGGGGGCGTTAAACGCCCCCACTTTTTTCGCCGGGCCATAGCATAAAAACGGCGCGCCGCAGGCGCGCCAAATTTTGGGTACCTGTAGGGAATTGATTGAAGTTTATTGTGACAAAGTTTAAAAAAAAATCGGTCGGAAATTTTTTGAGATATCAATGTTTTAGTGACGTCATGATTTCTGAGTTTTCGACCAAAAACGGCATATGTTCAAAAAATCATATAAAATCACAGAATAGACATCCAGACATGCCGTAAACGCCATTAGACTGCCAATACCATGAACAATCAAATGGCTATCTTCGATTATTGATTATCGCTCCGCATTTTCCAAAATCTCGAACTGAATCTCGGCAATTTCTCGTGCCTACTTCACGACCATGATACATGCATTTTTTAAATTCAACTTTTTGAGCCAAACACGTACACATATGATAAAATGAATGCCACCATCGTGTTCTACGCCCCAAATTACCCATAAAACATGTGTCACAGGCTGCAAATTTCAGTTTTGATTTTCAGGGATATTTGCCTACCCGGTTGACCTGACCTTGACCCTGACCTATGCTTGACTGACCCCTACATGGAGCTGACACTCTTGTAGGCCTTTTATGATGGATTGTGCACCGTTTTGACAGAGTTTATGACGAGAGGCGCCCATTGCGAAGTCCTGAAGTCCATGCTACTGAAAGCCCGATTTCAGGTGTTTGACCTGACCTTGACCCGACCTGTGACCTCAAAATTCAACTTTAAAGTACTCATCTGAAGCGTCTCGTCGCGTTCTTTCGTTTGCCGCCTCGTGCGTTTCGCTGCGCCTATTCGTTCTCGAGTTATCGGCTGGGGGCGTTTAACGCCCCCCCCCCCCCCCAGCAAACGGTGGGTGGCGAAATACCCCAGCAACTGCCGGGTTAAAATAGACTTCCTTCACAAAGTTCGTTAGTGGGTTGGCATTCTCGATATGCATTTGCATGTCTCCGTCAGTGTCATAAAAAACTGACGAGTCGTATCAATCCTTCATCTCACTCTGAGAAAGTATTGAAGTGATGATAGATATATAGTTATCGAAAGCTCCAACGAACTAACCAACTTCGAGGAGAAAGTCCACATTACAAATTCCTGGTATTCAAAACATGCCCAGAAACTACAGATATTTTCTTACGGCAGCGACATATAGGCAAATAGAACCAGGAAGGTTTCACAATTCACAGGTATGAAAGGTCACCTCACGACATACGGCAGTCCACAGTCACTCATATTTAACATTTTTCCGTGCTATCCAAATATCCTCACATTGTCATGTAACCCTACATAAGAACGAGAACATCCGATGTTCTCGTTCATCGTCGGATTGCCTATGTTCAGCATCGGCAAAGGGCAACCATGTATCCCGTTACCCTTTCAATATACAAGCATAACGTATCACTCATTGCTCCCGCCCGATCACTCAAGATCCTCGTATCCCCGTATCAACCATCACAAACGCATTACCTATCACAATGAATCCCCAGTTCCCCCAATTACTCCGGGATCCCGTATAACACACGTACCGTATTCGGCGGGGCGCCCGGATACCCGGACTGACCGGGGGCCGGATACTGCTGGTATCCACCCCCGGGTCCGTACGGGTTGTGACTCATCCTGGATACCGGATCCCGCTCCTGGCGAAAACAGAATGGACACTTCAGACGGTCAAGGTGGAAACCAAGGGAGGGTTGCCGCCTGGGGAAGGGACAAGGGTAAATAAAATATCTACAAAAAAAAACCATAAGCGTACATCAAAAGCACTCAACACACCCAACATTGCTATGCTGTCATAGGGGCACTTGAAAAGTTGACTTGCCCCAGGTGACAACACGGGCGTCGGCAAACATTAATCCTTTGGCTTTGGCGCGGCGCCTATGGTTGCTCAACCTCCTCTTTACATTGGCCACCACGGGAACCGCTGCCATTGCTGCAAGGTCAGTAGGAGCTGAACGGGTAGTGCAGCCAAGAAAGTGCCCGAGTGGCTCCTCGCTGCACTAAATGTTTATTTCATTATGTCTCACGTCTAAGGTCAGGCCGATGCGATATCATTGCCGCCTCGTTGCTGGCCCGTTGGCTGTTTACAAATTCACCGGTCAGTCACAGCTTCAGTCTGCTATGCCATGTCTGTGACCCGCAGTGCTGGCATGGGGGTCGGAGACGAAGTCGGAGTCAGTCAGAATCGACATTTATGTCCGGAGTCGGAGTCGGTTTTTGGAAACCAGAGTCAGAGTCAGAGTCATCGAAAACCCATCGACTATGCACTATGCAGCCATCCTGACAGTCCTGACTCCTGACTAGAGATGTCAATCGGATACCAACTTTTTGGTATACCGATACCAAACCGATACCAACTTGGTATTTGGTATTTGAATCGTAACGTGTTTGGTATTTTGTTGGTATCATGAACCCTCACTAATGTATAAGAGGCTAAGAAATCGGTAAAGAAGTTGGTATTTCCCTCATTTTCCCAAGTCGGTTTGGTTTCGGTATTTCCCCATGGTTTTGGTTGGTATTTGGTTTGGTATCGGTATTCCGATTTTCCGTAATTAACCCGCGCCCTGCTGGGGGGGGTGTTTGAACACCCCCCCTTGTGGTTTTTCGCGAATATCTCAAAAACGGCGGCGCGGAGCGCCACCGTTTTTGGTACACCTTATCATACATCAATTCTACACATGTTGTGAAAATTTCAGACCAAGGTCATTCAAGGTCAGGTCACCAGGTCACTTGAAGTGACCTCACCTCATAAAAAGTTTCAATGTCTGTCATAGCTACACCGAGTGACCGATCGCTTTGAAACTTTCAGCGATTGCTAAGAGCAATAGCATTTACAAAATGTATATCTCAGAATTTTGATATCGATGACCTAAGGTCAGGTCAATTTTGCGACCTCCCCATTATAAGTCAATGGGAGAAAATTGAAATGCGCCTCTTTTGGATGAAAGACATTATAAACACTCCCAAACACCGAATTACAAGTGGTTTAGACACACTGAACATGAAAATGGTGTCCGTGACCCTTGTTTATGCCCTGAGGTCATCTTAGGTCACGAATGGTATCTAACAGTTTTTCGCAAATAACTTTTGATAGAGGCATGCTACAGCGATGAAAACGCCTTAGATGTGTTCAGCTCGACGATACGGATCGACTGATATGCAACATGACCCTTTCCGGTCAGGTCATGACCTTGACCTGAGGTCAAATTTTCAAGTTGACCTTTCAAGGTCAAGTTATAGTTCATTCGATGCGTCTTGACGAGAGGAACACGATGCCGGTAAAAGTAAGCTCGTACAGGGCTTGGGTCAAAAGTTATTGCAGAAAAACTGTTTCCAAAAAAATCGGCTATTTTTGCAGTTTTTGCCCCCTGCAGGCAAAACCGTTGACGTTAGGTCAAATCTGAGAGTATTACTCAGAAAGGGCGTTAATAGGGCTATCGAATGCGCTTTTCCGCGGCGCTGTAGCTCTATTGGTTCCCGAGTTATGCGTTGGCTTCTTGGAAATTTTCGCCATTCGACCTGGAAATCGGCGAAATTTTGCCTTCAATGACCTCTGGTGACCTGACCTTTGACCTGACCAAAAAATTGACCGAAGTGATTTCGTCATTATTTTTGACGCTCTTTCGAACGCCGCCTTCCGCGTATCGCTACGTGGCCCAGGAGCCGAGTTACAAGGGGGGGGGGTGTTCAAACACCCCCCCCCCAGCAGGGCGTGGAAATCCAGGACCCCCAGCCGGGCGCGGGTTAACATCACCTACTCCTGATCCTCAGTGCTGGAGCAAGTGAGCCCGTTCCTGGCACCCGCTGGTACCCGCATCAACGTCGTATATGCACAGGTGGCCTCGCGAATCGTGATAAACAGGGCTGGTGCGGAGTCCAGAGGCGCACCTAGGCACGCGATTGGGGAAGGTCACTGAAATATCTAAGACTAAAATTTGATTGTCTAGTGCGTTCTAATTAATCACGTATCGGGTAGTCTCCCTTTGCCGTCTCACCGCTGAGCATGACACAGTCAGAGCCGTCCAGAACTGCGTTGGCGACGTCAGAAACCGACGTCGTATAATGAAATCAAAACAGAGAAATCGTAGGTAATGCGTCGTTGTACCCTCCTGCCTCCTTATAGTCGAGCATCGGGCACTATTGTGTTGTAACAATTACGTGGAAAGGAAAGTTTATTCCACCATTGAGATTTGCGAGTAGGTATGTCATACAAACCAGCCATTTCGGGCCTGAATGCTATCAGACAGACACGACTACGAGCCACAGACATGTTAGTAGGAAGCCAGACGGCGTAAGCCGGGCGGGCCCCGCCCCCTACCCTGCCGACCCGACGCCTTCCCCGCACCCTCCCCCTAGTCAGCTGATAGCGCAAATACGGGTCCTCGAGAGTCGAGAGATGCGAGCTTTACATACTTACGGCGGGATTAGAGGCAGGGTGACACAAAAATCTCGTTCGTTTCTGCACCAATCTTCAACACTTCCGATGGCTACCACAGTCACGGGGCACGACATGATAACGGGAATCACGAGAATGCTGATAGCCAAGATAAACAAGCAAGTAAAGGCACTACGTGTCAGCGGACGCTCGGTAGAGAGGGCGCTGCCGCCGACGGCCGAACTGACATACCTGGCTGTATTTGAGACTGCAAAAAGAACCAAAGGTGCTGGTTCACTCCATTTTGCCGGAAGCTCGTAGTATTGCACTTCCGCGCTAAGAACAATCACCGGGTCCCACCGATGGCCGTCCAAGTCTCGAGCAACTGCCCGAATCTGGCCCTGACGGAAACCGAAATAAGCAGTAGCTCGGAAACTTTCGCCAGATGGCAGGAGCTTACTGCTTCGCATTCGCAAGCCTCGTGATCGCGCGAAAACTTCTGCTTTATGAGAATTTCTTTGAATGAGGTGTGCGTTTGTAATAACAGCACTAGAAATACATCACAAAATGTTGACCCAAGGAATCAAAACTTCCTATCAAGATAAGCGCGAAATAAGCACCGGTAGACGGTGAAGCCTTGAAAATGTGATGGATTTGAGTGCGACTTCGCTGAATCGCAAATCGAAATTAAAAGATATGCCGATGATTGCCTCTAGCTGATCTGAGTACAGCAGGGGCGGGCAAACTTTTGGGAGCGCGGGC
Organism: Amphibalanus amphitrite; assembly: GCF_019059575.1. Lineage (NCBI taxonomy): Eukaryota > Metazoa > Arthropoda > Thecostraca > Balanomorpha > Balanidae > Amphibalanus > Amphibalanus amphitrite. Next base: position 206,789 of record NW_024882485.1, on the reverse strand, counting down.
CGGGTGTTGCATTTGTGAGCAACTGGGGGGCCGGAGTGCTAAGCTCGCCAGAGTTTCGTTTGTCAATGACTTAAATGGTCAATGGATGCTATGTTGCTATGACGCGACTGACCAACGACGGGCAATGACTGGCTCAGACAGAGACAAATACTTATAGTAACACTTACAAACGAATGACTTTTGACCCATGACAACCATACTAAAAATCAAGTCTGCTTATGTAAAATGCACAGTGCACACACACACACACACACACTAGGAATCATAGGTCTCGCGGGCCGGATTGCAATGCTGGCTGCCTATCCAGGCCACGGGCCGGACGCCGGAGCTTGGCGGGCCGCATCCGGCCCGCGGGCCGGACTTTGCCCGCCCCTGGAGTACAGAATAACCCAAACCGGAAGTAGAAAGTCACGGAAACTAACAGGTAAGCGAGCCCCTGGGTACATGTTTGAGTGATGATCCTGCCAGTACGAGTGCGGGTCCCACCTAAATGTGTGATTTGGTACTGGTATATCGCATTGGAGGTCAATGGGACGGGAGATACCTCATTCAATCCTGCCCCTATCTCAAGAAACAGGATTTCCTTTGCGCATCCCTACTCGTCGTTTCGGTGGTTTTGAAGGTGACCCCCACGCGGCGGCTTATGTCTTCATGGTCACCAGTCGCCCTCATATAAGTCTACTCAGAAGAGTAGACGCGACGAAAAATAAACAGCTGACTGGACGTGCGCCAACGGGTAACTGAGTATACATTCTACTGAAAACGTTTGAACGTCAGTTTCCGGTAGACGATCCCTTTGCTATGATGTACCATCAGCTGTTTCGCTTCACGTGAACCGGTCGTGTTGTCAAGTGGTACTTTTCCGCAATTCGTCCTTTTGGCTCGCGTCCCCGTCGGTGACAGTTGACCTGACTCTAAACATCCTCTTTTGGTGAGTAGAAGTTGCATAATTTATGATTCATGTTGTGATAGGTCACTGAGTTGTATTGTGTTAAGATTATGAAGATGGCCATTGGTCCAGATTCTTTTTTTGGCCTAATAATGGTGCTTGAAAATTGATGCACTTCTTCTATGTCTTTGAAATAGGTATGTTTTATCTCTCTTAGATCAATATTAGATTATTGTGTGAGTTATGGACATGTAATTTTGTTTTAATACTATCTCTGGGCTTGCATTTGGTACCCACCTGCTTTGTGAGAAGAGATACTGATACCGAGAGAAGAGATAGAAGGTTTTCAACAAATTATGAAAGACTCTTGTTACAATTGGATTTTTTTTTCATAATGACCATCAGATTTGTTTTTAAGAGCCCTGAATATTCCTCCGTATGGAAATCAAACTGGAGGATTTTCTTGTTTTTGTATGTTGGAAAGAAGCTCTCGTAAAAGTAGATTTCCTTGCAAGTTTCTATGTGAGCTTGGTTATTGTGCACAGAAGTTGAAGTTGATTTGGTTCTGATTGATAACCTATTGCCACCTAAATTTAATGTAGGGAATTGCCCATTTTTAGCTCTCTTTTCAAAACAAGACAATTTCAATTTCAGTCTAGCGCTAGATGTCCATCAATCTTTTCCTCCTGGTGGTAAATCTGATGATTGATGTTTGTTTGCTGAATGACGAAAAATGGCCTTTGAATGAAGGTGTAGATGTTTTCTTACACTGATTTTATGTTACATATAGTCTGGCAAACCTAAGAAAGAACGGAGTAAGAGTTAAAGCGCCTGAATCACTTTGCACATGTTTTGAGCACTTGAAATGTATGGCTTGGAGAAAGTAGTGTGAAAAGTTGTGAGAGAAATTATGCTCTCACAATATAGATGCACATCCATCAATGACTGCAACACTTAAAATCCATTTCTTCTTAGGTTTGCCAGACTATAGCTTTGCTTTTTCATTATGGTGGTGTTATTGAAGGGAAACGAGACAGCTCAGGTTTGGTGACACAGCTGTATCTTAGGTTAATTTTTAACACCAGCAAGGTGATATAAGCTGGGCATAGAGACAGTCTAATAGGAATATGTATATCTACCTTTGATAATGTCTTTAATTCAAGTTAGCATTTCAATACAGCAAGCATACCTACCAGGGATGCGGAGCCGTGGAAATTTCAGACGGCTCCGACTCCGGCTCCGGCTCCGGAGAAAAAAATCGGCTCCGGCTCCGGCTCCGGCTCCGGGTGAAATGTCATGGCGGCTCCGGCTCCGGCTCCGGCTCCGAGTAAAATGATCCGGCTCCGGCGGCTCCGGCTCCGGCGGCTCCGGCTCCGGCTTCTACCAAGTAGGGTAGTGTGGGGTAATTTGAGCATATTTTTACGTCTTCTCCCTTGTACCAACTTCCAGCTCAACCCTGGATGAAGAAAAACTGTTTCAGTAGCGCATGTGTCACTTGCTTTTACCATGCAAGCCTCATTTTTGGACGAGCCGAGCATACCTTGAATAGCATAGCATCACTTCTCCACCAAGTCACGGTGTGTTCAAATTACCCCACGGTGGGGCAATTTGAACACACTGCCTTTACCTGCCATAAAAACGATAGTCTCGCCAGCACCGATGCATTGTTTGACCCATAAACGAATAGGTAGAGCAATTCTAAACATACCTTCATTTGAAAATCAACACAGCAACAAAAATAACAGTTGCAGAGTATCGATATCTGCACGCTGCACACAGGTCAGTTGAAAGAATTCGCCTCTCTTCAATTAACAGGACGTCTATCATCTCCGTTCGATAAAAACTCTACCAAACCTTACTTCATCTGTTATAGTGGTGCCAATCGGAACCTGGACATTCGGAGTTCCGATTCTTTATTATGTCCAATTCGGAATTGATTGCACAAAGGTAGGTATAGTAGTCTGGACAACATTGGACGATGGCCTGCCACACTTGAGCATTTTTATCAAGTAATCGTGCGTAGCATTGCTTGGCGAATGGAAAGCTTGTTAAGCTCTCAATGTAATGAACACTTTTCGGCTGGTAAAATTACGTGATAAGCAATATAAATGACGGTTTTGAGTGTTGATAGCTGCATAATTTTCGGACATATTTGGACAAATAGTTGACTTTAACATTTTTGGACGGAAAATCAACGAAAATGCCGGGCATTAGACGGAAATTAGACGTAAATTTTCGAAAACTGGCATCACTTATCTGCTACTGCTTTGGGTCGAAAATATTGGCAAAAAAAAACTGGGAGAGCTGTTTTTTCGGAGCTATCCCTGTTTTCATTGAAATTCTCACACTATGTTCAAATTACCCCACACAAAAAGTTATTTTGCCATTTTCAAAAACAGGGTTCAAAAGCAAATTTCTTGGATTGAAGACACTGATTAGGTCATTGTACAACAAAAGCTGTTACGTATTAGGCACTAGCAATGCAAGATTTTGCGCTACAATGAAGTTGCAATGACGTGTTGTTAGGCGTTTATCCTTGCGAAATTATTTTTTACACTGTGCGTCAACATCTTCATTCCCTGAAACTTTAAACCCCGTTCATATGATAGCCCTTTTAGTTACGATAATTTCTCTCATTGGTCTTATTGTCATGCCACTTATGGATTTTCCGTAATTTTGTGTTATTCACACTATGTTCAAATTGCCCCACATGTTCAAATTACCTCACCCTACCCTACATCCCCTATGCGATCAATTAAATACGGGTGGAATACCACATTTTGAATACCACATTGTTTTACGCCTTGAAGGTGGTGGCAGCATTGCTTTGAATGCGAGGCGAGGTGTAACCGTGTATGCGAACACTGAAGGTAGAGAACACTGACCAGGACCTCGACGGTCCCTACTGTCAAACCGAACTAGGTAAATAATTGTTTCCTCTAAAGAAAAGGAGCCGGAGTCGCCCCCTTTTTTGACGGCTCCGGCTCCGGCTCCGGCTCCGGGCTACATTGTTTCACGGCTCCGGCTCCGGCTCCGGCTCCGGGCAAAATATGCCGGCTCCGGCGGCTCCGGCTCCGGCTCCGGCTCCGGCTCCGCATCCCTGATACCTACTGTTTTTCTTCTTTAATAAATATGATTCTGAGAAGAGAACATTCTTAAAGGAAGACTGCCACCTTCAAAAAGTTTTCTCAGATCGGCCTATGATTTATTCCCTGGACAAAACAAAATTTTAGAATTCACCTGACAAAGTATCACGTGAATCGCGAAAAAAATGTCGATTATCATACAATTATCAATCGGTTAATGTCTAGCGACAATGTTTACACATCACTAGACTTCAAGGTCATAAGATTATTACATTTTATTTGAAAAAGTAAGGTATTTTATGATTTACTAATATATGATTTCATAAGAAATTGGCCATGTTTAATTTATTTTGCATTTAAGTTCGTAAAACATTTTTAAAAATCATGGCTCATTTGGAATGGGTCTGGCCCATGTTAAACCCCATTTCCCACACTTTTTTGGAAAAAATGAACTACTGAATATATAAGTTTAACTTTTATTTTGACACTCCAAAATTCTTCTCTGATCTCGAAACAATCAAAGTTTTGACATATATTTACCAAAAGATAAGAAAATTCGTGTTTCAAAGTTATCGATAAACAGTAGAGATGTCGGTTTTCTTGGACTAAAAAAATGGCATCAAACTGAACTTTGGTCTCCGATTTCTCGCAAACGGGTTCGAATTTCGGAAAACCGACTTCAGTCTGGGACATAGGTGGCTCAGCTCTAGTGAAAACCGTTTTATGGAAAAAAGGTGGCAGTCTACCTTTAAGGGTACCAGATACGTCATATCTCTCTCTGCCTTCCAAATTCTTATTGTGTGATGCAATTTTTTACACTTGCTGCACAGTGGTTAGGTACATTTATTTTTTGAACTGTAGTCATAAGAAATGATGAGGTTAAAGGCTATGAGAACTGGTTTGATTTTACATGTTTATCTTATTTGTTCCCCAAAATGTGAAGATAGTGTGGTGTAAGTTAGGATGCAGTGTTCTAGTGTACCTACCCACTTAATTTTTTTTTGCAAATTCTGTGTCTACTGCAATCTCTGTAGCATCTTTGGGATGTGGCCATATGGGCCATGCTTACCATGCATTTACAATGTGGATGCAAAGCATGCAAGTGGTGAAGATATCATTATTATGTTATTTTTCCAACAAGTGCAAACTTGGGCCTAGTTATGTTGAGGACTTCTGGTATATCATACCCTATATCACCCTGCATGATGCAGATGGACATTTGACTATTTCCCAAACTTTGCACTGTGTTGCAGACTGAATATCGGTTACCACCATGTCTAACATCAAGCCCGTCGAGTCGGCCAATACGCTCCTGGAGCACACGGCCTCTCTCGATGTGGACCTGGCGCCGCAGAGCATCCGCAAGACTGGCATCGTCTGCACCATCGGACCCGTCACCCGCTCCGTCGAGAAGCTGGTCGAGCTGATGGAGACTGGCATGAACATCGCTCGCATGAACTTCTCCCACGGCACTCACGAATACCATGCCGAGACGATGGGCAACGTGCGGAAGGCTGCCGAAGTCCTTAGCCAGAAGACGGGACGCCCTGCGGTCGTCGGCATTGCTCTGGATACCAAGGGACCCGAGATCCGCACGGGTCTGCTGGAGGGAGGCGCCTCGGCTGAGGTGGAGCTCGTGACTGGGGAGAAGATCAAGCTGACCACTGACCAGTCATTCTATGAGAAGTGTAGCAAGGAGGTGCTGTTTGTTGACTACGTCAACATTACGAAAGTGCTGAAGCTGGGTAGCAGGGTGTACGTCGACGACGGCCTCATCTCCCTGATCGCGCGTGACATCGGACCTGACTTCGTCATGTGCGAGATCGAGAACGGCGGCATGCTGGGCTCCAAGAAGGGCGTCAACCTGCCCGGTACGCCGGTCGACCTGCCGGCCGTCTCTGAGAAGGACCGTGGTGATCTGCTCCTCGGAGTCGAGCAGGGCGTCGACATGGTCTTCGCCTCGTTCATCCGTGACGCAGCCGGCGTGCGTGAGATCCGCAAGGTCCTCGGCGAAAAGGGAAAGAAGATCCTCATCATTTCCAAGATTGAGAACCACCAGGGCATCGTCAACATGGACGAGATCATTGCCGAGTCCGACGGTGTCATGGTTGCCCGTGGTGACATGGGTATTGAGATCCCCGCTGAGAAGGTGTTCGTCGCCCAGAAGGCGCTTATCTCTCGCTGCAACATGGCCGGCAAGCCGGTCATCTGCGCCACCCAGATGCTGGAGTCCATGGTGAAGAAGCCCCGCCCGACCCGCGCTGAGGTTTCTGACGTCGCCAACGCAGTTCTGGATGGCTCTGACTGTGTCATGCTCAGCGGTGAGACGGCAAAGGGAGACTACCCGATGCAGTGCGTCTCCATGATGGACCGCGTCTGCCGGGAGGCGGAGGCTGCTGTCTGGCACCAGAGCTTCTACGACGACCAGGCGAGGCTGGTGGGCAAGGCGGACCACACGCACTCCGTGTCGCTGGCGGCCGTCGGGGCGGCCATCAAACTGCACGCGGCTGCCATCATTGTGCTGACCACGTCTGGAAAGACGGCCCACCTGCTCTCAAAGTGAGTATGTGAGAAAAGCTCCATAAACAAGGCGGGCTCTGGGGATCAGGGTGGACTATCACTCCCAGTGAGTGGTTGTGCTTTCATTTGTAGGCGTTATCTTTTTTCAGTCGCCTTCACTCACTTCTTCACTTACTGACAAGATTAAATGTATTTACTGTGTTAAGTGTGGGTGTTAAACAACTTGGCATTGGCTGATGTAATATTATTCAATTTTGTCCAGTTCAATCAGGTTAACAGTTGCGTCAATCTATTGAATGTTTCATCAGATCAATGATTTTATTAAGATCTTACAACCTCATTTAAATTTGACCTCTCATTTGTATTTCACGTACAAAGTTCGTTTCGTATCGACGTTCGAAAACGAGTCCAAAACATTCAAACTACCAGCTCAGCTAACACCCTTCCTCTCCCCGGCAGGTACCGCCCGCGCTGCCCGATCGTGGCGGTGACGCGTTTCCCTCAGGTGGCTCGCCAGTGCCACCTGTACCGCGGTATCTTCCCGTTGATCCACACCCCGGAGCGTGTGCCTGACTGGCTACAGGACGTCGAGGCTCGCGTCCAGTCTGCCATCGGCTACGGAAAGGGACAGCGCTTCATCAACACTGGAGACCCGGTCGTCATCATCACTGGATGGCAGTCGGGGTCGGGCTTCACCAATACCATGCGCGTGATCTACGCCTAGAGGTCACGAGGATTGGCGCAGGTGCGTAGGTGTCTGGTGGGTGTGGGCGTTGGTGGGGTTACCAGGTTAGGACGATAGTGGGTGTGAGATTCGTGAAGGTTAGTGAAAGAGGGTGATGCATGAAGTCTGCTTGGTGATAGCCTCATTGAAATTCGTCCTTGTGGGAGTTTCATCATGAATATCACTCTGTTGATGGAAGGCCAGAGTAATATGAGACCAGTGCTTCTTCGATTGATGGAGATAATTTTTCCCCGCGCTCGCCCAATCCATCTTTCGGACAGGCCCCGCCATCCCCGCACCCCCTCGACACCCACCGCCATTATGCACAGTCGCCTAGGGCCCACCCTAGTGCTAGACGCCAGTGTTGACGCGCAACCAAAGCGCTCGCACGGCCACAGGTTTATTATTTTTGATGTAGTGGCGAACTTCGATGTCTGGATGGTTCGCCGTGGCCTCGCATTGTCGGACAAAAAAATCTTGCACAGGCGTGCTACCCCGAATTCGTAGAATATTCTATCCCATGTTTCTTGGGGGGGGGGGGGAGGGGCATTGGTGTTGCAGTGTAAACAAGCAATCCTGTGCATTTGATTTCGGACGTGTAATGCGTTGCTAGTGATTGAAGTTGCGACATTTCAATGAAAGGCCTATAACTAGTCCAACAAGTGATATCAAAACTTTTCCTGTTATTTGTCATAATACAAAATTCGTAACTTTATTTGATGGATGTTATTTCTCTCTCGCTCTTGTCGTATGTATTGCTTGCGGGATTGAAAGTTGACTCAATTGCGTATGTTATTCGTACCAAACGGCGCTGTGCGAATATTGTTTATCGACTTTGGAGTTTCGTATAATTTCTTGGACTACGTTTTTTTAAAAGGTGCGCCGAAAAATTGGGGTATCGATTCCCTATTTTCTCGGTAGTAAGCCACAATGATTTGTTACGCTTTGTTTTCATTATGGGATCAGTTTTGCAGAAATATGCGATTTATCGCCGCTGGGCAGGCTGGGTCCGCCCGTCACCATTGTAGTCCGATTTGTGAGCTCCGCTGTCCTGCTGTATGGTCCAAGTTGTGATGTGCTGCTCCTAGCTGGATAATACACCCTCTTCTCTGTCATCCGCCTGTTAAGGGTACTATTTGGGCGGGGGATTTGTGCGAGAGGAAAGGCTTACTCGCAACTTGTCTTTCTCTTGTAGGGTTTAGCAGCATACTAGTTTTACAGTTAATTACATGGTTTAAACGCACATCAGGTTATTTTCCGACACGAAGTTTTTCAACCATTTGAGGTTTTCCCGATGTGCCATCAAAACAAGGTGCATTTGAAAATCGCGATATTTTATTCTCATGCCATGCTTGCCCGTCATACGAAACAACATTGCAATATAGAAACGGTATATCGTCTACATATCTACCCGTGCAAAGTTGGTTCCAACATCGTTTCAAAACATGATTCGTGCATCGCCGATATTCAGGACAAGTGGGAATACAAGTTACTATTTTCCAAGTTTCATCAGCTATGCTTTGACATCCCAACCGACAGTTAATGCCACAGCACTCATGTCACTTGCAGATAGAAATGATTCACTGAGCGAAAACAATGTGCCTATTCAACAAGAATGCCGCACTGATAATTGCTGCGTGACAATGGCCTATCATTCCAAAATAGCAGACCCTTTATTTTCCCAAAGTGGATGTTTCTCGAGGCTCAATGAAACAGCTTGTTTTGCTAGGTGACGAGGGTAGTGGGTAACAGGCAGCGCCAGCAGCTATATGTTCTGGGCTTTAGTGGCCTTTCCACTGAGTAGGGGAGAGTGGGGCAAAGCGGCCACCCGGGGCAAAGCGGCCACCCATCGTTTTAGCCCTTCATAGCTGGCGTCAGTTCCAATTAATGGTTTCCAATTATACTTCTCTTCACGGTCGTTCGAATAAGCCACACCGGGGTTTCAGGCCCATCACCAGTGTTCTATGAAACACGGAAAAGCATTTCTTGCCAGGTTACCAACTATGTTTACAATTTTTAAATGTTATGTTATTCCATAACCGTTTGGAATTTTTATAGGCGTTCTTGTCCATGCATTGCTTGGTTATCGTACATGTATTCTACCAATTTTAATGTTTTTTACCCCACTAATAGCTAAGCTGGAATACTTTTGTCTCGGACGGTATGCGCGGGGCAAAGTGGCCGGGGCAAAGTGGCCACCCCCCAATTGGCCATAAGTTGTTTCCATCTGGATAAAAAACATTATTTTTATTCAAATGTGTCGTCATGCATTCATCTTGGCCACTTGTCAGTTGCACGAGTTACCAAATAATGCAATTAAATGTTTTTTCATGAAAATCCTTTCTTTGTTTACCTACAGGTGGAAGATGATAAAGTAAACATCCATCCTCGCTTAACCTTGTCACCATCAAATACCCTAGTCGTACACGAGGCAACTATTTTGTTTCTCATATCGGGACTTGAGAAGACGCCGGTGGCCGCTTTGCCCCAGGGTATGGGGCAAAGTGGCCAATATGCATAGGTTTAAAGTTTTGTCAATATCTTTCATATGTGAACGCCTTTGGAAATAAAACGCAGTTGAAATTAAAGGCAACTTGATAGGGATCACATTGGTACCTATAGAAAGAATATTTCCAAGTTTAAAAATCAAGCGTTTGCATCGTGAGAAGCGTTAGGGTGGCCGCTTTGCCCCACTCTCCCCTAATTAAGATGATTGGTTATTGCCTACGAACATGTTTGGTATTTATCTATGAACAGTTATGCTGCACAGGATAATTGTTGGCTGGGCGATTAATAACGAGCTTCTAAGTTCGATTAAACATGATTATGCTACACACTACACAAGCTTATTGTTAGTTGAACCATTGACCGATTGACGTGAGCTCTTAGAGCCCACACTTGTAAGTCATGGATTATGTCAGTTGAAGTGGTTTCAGATTCACACTTCAAGTCATTGATAGTCATGATTACTTCGTGAAGTAGTTAGTGTACATAATTCATTCATGCAGGGATATTTCCATCGTGTAAAGGGTGCACCGCGGCGCTCATTCAGTAGTACAAGAAACCATAAAGCAGTTGGATAAGATAACAACCTGATGGGAGGCTACAACTATCACCCATGTTAGTTACTTAGAGTTGCGGGCGCGTCAACCACACTAGGTCATTTACGCCCGAGGCATCCCCCATGACAAAATGGGAGAACTAACAGCGAGTAAATAACATCTAAGATGACAATACGGCCTTCTTGCAACACCCATCTTACCCCATGATGGCAATACTTCACAGCGCGTTTCCAATTGACATCATTCAGCATGCCTCAATTAGGTTCAGTCAGTTCACAAAGAAACCCTTATAGCATACAGGGCAGCGTAAGAAACCTTTTCCGAATTTCCATTTGTCCAAATGCAACGCGAATGCCCACTGAGCAGCACCATTCTGTTAGCACTTGCCGTCAGTAGGAACGAATGTTGCTCACGGATAAAGCGAACTACATAAGAAGAGAACGTTACGATGGCACCACGCCCGTTGCAGAGCTCAAGCCAGTGTAATAAGGCACTCGGTGGTGAAAAGCCTACAAAGTTTCGCCAACTTTCAATTCCTGCACACAAAATACCTCATCTTGACGCAACCGACCACTATGTCGCCTTACATTGCAAGCAGACATTTGCAGTATGCACGTCTGCAGTGCAGGCCATACAAAAGTCACAATAGAGTATCGTTCAGACATTCACAAATCACACAAACACATGCCTTCAGTCTCCATGGCAATCCAAAGAGAAACTTCCAACCAATCAAATCGCTGCCCCTGGCGCATCAACTGTCGACAGCGAACTGAAGAGAGTCGATTCTTCATGTCAGACTTGCTGACCGCGGCGAGGGCTCTATCTTGCGGGCTCGGCGGCGGTTCAGGCACGGAATGAAGCACAGTGATTGGTCCCTGTGGAAGGCACACAGCGAGTTAGTGACGGTCAGCGGTGGGTGGAAACTTGTCGGGGGAAACGTGATATGTTGTAGAGGCTGTTTACTGCTACTGGCATCGGCAGGGTTATTCCTTGACGCAATTCCAGGCATCACGCAAAGCTGTTGGTGAAAGGGAACAAGTGATGACTGTTATCAAGAAAGTAAGCATCTGTTCTGGTTTTATGAGGCATTAGGCACCCACTTATTTGGAATTTCACTGACAAATCTTATTCGTTTCACATTCATTACGTACCTATGACCATCAGGCATACATGGGAAAGGGAGGTAAATGAGTATAGATGAGTGGTATGGGAGGTATACGGATCCCAGTTCCACCAAACACTTATGGGCGGGCTGGCAGCGATGGCACCGCCACCTGTGTCCTTACGTACTAATAGTTCCTCTGGCGTTACCAGATGGCACTAGACACCCACATCATTGCACACCGTCGATCGTTTCTGACAGCCACTCACTTCCCGAAGCTCTCGGTCTCCTCGATGGTGTCTGGAAGGTTCTCTCCGTAGGTTTCTGGTAGGAACACGGTGATGAATGCCCCAATGAGCGACAGCACGCCAAATATGGTCATCGGGAGCACCTGGCTTGAACCTCCCTGTCGAGACAGATTGATAGTGTAAAAACGCGCGTTTTACTTCCATTGTGCTCTCTTCGAAACATGAGAGCACCACTGGGCTCCGAAAGCTATGGCGAAAAGCCTAACAAGTAACATGGAACATTGTAAGTGATACTAATCAGTGTTCAACAACTCCATAAAATTTATTTGATGGTAGCCTGGATCCAAATTTAGTTGAACCTTGAACCAAGAACGTCAGAGGTCTACTATCCTCTCGAGACACAACCGGGAATAATGACCTTACATGACGCCACTCTCACCACCAATAACGCCCCCAACATACATACCAGGCTAATGATGAAGGGTGCAATGATGGATCCGACTCTGCCGGCCGCTGACGACATCCCGATGCCGCTGTTCCTCAGATCAGTAGGGAACAACTCGGCACCGTAGACGAAGACGATGGCGAATGTCGCCGATGAGCCGTATTTGCCGAGCACGGCCATTGCGACTGTGATTGTCTCCATGGCGGCTGGAAGAAGACAGAAGACGTTTTATATGTTGTTGGTATGTTTCCTTCACTTGTGATGATTCGGGGAAGTTGTTTGACCTTTCACGCTATGAAATACGAACGTAGGGCATTTCAGTAGTCGGAGCTCATTAGTAGCATAAAATCATACACCAAGACTTTCACTACTCATTCTTGGATAAATGCATGTATATCGCTACAGACCAAAGGACTTTGAAAGTTTCCTACACGGGTCCAAACCGACCTATTGAGATCGAGCCTGAACGGTTATAACCGGATTTTACCGGTTGGAGCTGTTGGCTGGTCCGTTTTCGCTGATCTGCGCTGAATCAGCATTTGAAGGATTCCCATATCAGTATAGGTACCTGAGAGCTCGACTAGGACATTGTAACTTGGGCGTCACGACTTACAGGAAACCTGCCATCGAAGGCATGGGCAATGTGGGATGAAAGTTCGAAGTGAAGGGATATGACAAGAGGCACGCACTTACAATTAGCACGCCTCGTACCGGACCTGCCTCACCAGACCTTCACGAATTCCGGACCTACCTCACCGGACCTGTCTGATGCCTCACTGGACCTGCCTCATTGAACCTGCCTCACCGGACTCCCACCTGGCCTGCCTCTCTGGAGCTGCCCCACTCATCGAGTTTTATCACGGACGTGCTTCACTTATACGACATTCCTGACTCATGTGATCTAGATCGCTCACTGGACCTGCTTCCCTCATCTGGCCTTCGTCTGCCTCACTCACAGCTCACTAGAGCCGTATGTCTCCCTGGACCTATCTTACCGAACCTGCTCCGACGGTTCCTTCATGCCCTACCTCCCCTCACCGGATATTTGTTATGAACATGGGGCAAGGGGAACGGGATATCCCACTCCTCGGACACTCCTCACTCACTCGAACCCTCACTCGGACCCGACCTTCCCCACTCACTCAACATTCTTAACCCGCGCCCTGCTGGGGGGGTGTTTGAACATCCCCCCTTGTGGTTTTTCGCGAATATTTCAAAAACGGCGGCGCGGAGCGCCGCCGTTTTTGGTATACCTTATCATACATCAATTCTACACATGTTTTGAAAATTTCAGACCAAGGTCATCTAAGGTCAGGTCACCAGGTCACTTGAAGTGACCTCACCTCATAAAAAGTTTTAATGTCTGTCATAGCTACACCGAGTGACCGATCGCTTTGAAACTTTCAGCGATTGCTAAGAGCAATAGCATGTACAAAATGTATATCTCAGAATTTTGATATCGATGACCTAAGGTCAGGTCAATTTTGCGACCTCCCCATTATAAGTCAATGGGAGAAAATTGAAATGCGCCTCTTTTGGACGAAAGACATTATAAACACTCCCAAACACTGAATTACAAGTGGTTTAGACACACTCAACATGAAAATGGTGTCCGTGACCCCTGTTTATGCCCTGAGGTCATCTTAGGTCACGAATGGTATCTAACAGTTTTTCGCAAATAACTTTCGATAGAGGCATGCTAGAGCGATGAAAACGCCTTAGCTGTGTTCAGCTCGACGATACGGATCGACTGATATGCAACATGACCCTTTCCGGTCAGGTCATGACCTTGACCTGAGGTCAAATTTTCAAGTTGACCTTTCAAGGTCAAGTTATAGTTCATTCGATGCGTCTTGAAGAGAGGAACACGATGCCGGTAAAAGTAAGCTCGTACAAGGCTTGGGTCAAAAGTTATTGCAGAAAAACTGTTTCCGAAAAAATCGGCTATTTTTGCAGTTTTTGCCCCCTGCAGGCAAAACCGTTGACGTTAGGTCAAATCTGAGAAAATACTCAGAAAGGGCGTTAATAGGGCTATCGAATGCGCTTTTCCGCGGCGCTGCAGCTTTATTGGTTCCCGAGTTATGCGTTGGCTTCTTGGAAATTGTCGACATTCGACCTGGAAATCGGCGAAATTTTGCCTTCAATGACCTCTGGTGACCTGACCTTTGACCTGACCAAAAAATTGACCGAAGTGTTTTCCTCATTATTTTTGACGCTCTTTCGAACGCCGCCTTCCGCGTATCGCTACGTGGCCCAGGAGCCGAGTTAGAAGGGGGGTGTTCTAACACCCCCCCCCCCCCAGCAGGGCGTGGAAATCCAGGACCCCCAGCCGGGCGCGGGTTAACTCACTTGACATTTCAAAGTCACTCGACATTCCTCACCCATTCGACATTCGCCACTTACTCGACATCCCAAACAACTCACCAGGCACTCCTCACTCACTCGACACTCCTCACTCGGACTTGACCTTTCCCACTCACCAGATCTTCCGCTGGAGCACACCCCGCTGACGATACTTCCAATCCCGCTCAGCGCGAAGAACAACGCCAGGCTCAGCTTGCGGCCCCACGGATCGAGCACGAATATACAGGAGATGGCCGCTGGGATCTCGATCAGCTGCACCAGGATGAAGTTGACGTAGACGCTGCTTCCCAGCTGGGTAGCGTTCATGCCCAAGCCGTAGTAGACCATGGCAGTGACGAACCTTCGATAGCGGGGAAAAATCGTGATGTACATATTCGATAAGTTAGGTACTAAACTGGAACCATTTGATGGTTCATGAATGGTTACTCAAAACAAGATGGCATTGGCATGCCTAGCCTACAAAATGTGCCGATTTTGGTGTAGGTTGCTTTTCATGAGTGCTAATTTCGATGATTCCCAGCGTTCCCAGTGTATATTAATTCTGTATTCTTCAGAAGGTTAGAACAATTTATCATCGTTTCCAGTACCAATAAACTAGTTTCCAGCGCATCTAGCTGGTATAAACCAGCTTGCACTGGAGCGCAGACAACCTCAACATTATACCCATTAACATTTGCCGTATGTCTTCGCACTATTAATCTCACAGCTTTATTTGTAATTATCGTGGTCTGGTGACAAGCTGTTGAAAATCAATCATTGACTTACACTCTGTGATATTTATCTAAGATGGCGATGCAAACTGTCCGATAAACCATTACCTATACATTCTGGTAGCCACCTGATGGTCTGTGAAGCTGGCACCTAATAATGTCCCGGGACTTATTTATACCCACTCCTTGATTTTAGGTTTGTTATGTTTAAAACCTTACTGGGTTCAAAGGCCAAGAGGAACGGGGCATCCCAACGTTTTACTGTTCACATCAACGTGCCACCAAACACACATAAATAAATTAGAGTACCTCCCTATCACATCTCCGCTAAAAACTTTCGGCTTCTGGCTGGTTTTGATTTACGCTCATTAGCTCATTTACTGATGAAACTCTATTAAATTTCCGATAAAGCTTATGACGATTTGTTCGTTCAGCGAATATTGTCTAAGTCAACTCTTTTTAACACTATTAGAGAACGATAAATGGATTATGGAGTGTTTCAGGTTTTAGGCGTCGTTTGTTCATCGACTCAATAAACTTTCAGTCAGTGAATATTGTCATAACCAAACCCATGCGATATGTAGATCGCTCATGATCGTTAAATAGTTACAAAGTCGTGTGTAAACACACACACATACATACATGCATGCATACATACATACATACATACACATACATATATGCATACATACATACGTTACATACATACAACATTACCATTGATAGAGAATGATGAGTGTGCGCCACCGCAGCGCCGGCGTTCTGAACAGATCCAATACGGACATCTGAGGCGGATCGTCCAGCAGAATAGGCGTCTCTGAGTTGGACGTTTTCTGCGGACAGACACAGGAAAAGGGGATGATGCGTAATAAGCATGCACATTGCACAGCTGCAGGGTGCTATCTTTGTCTCAAATAGATGGAGAAGGTGTTTCTGACGGTTATTGATAGATGCAGCTAAGATCAGTGGTTGTAACTGGTAGTTTCATATTTTTAAGCGGGCATTTTAGCACGAAGTGATAATGCAAAGGCATTGCAAATGCACTTCCCACAAAAGTCATACGTATGGTCCCAAGTTCGCTGTTGCAGGTAAATTTGACCGGTTAAGGCAGACCTTGTAGTCATCCTGACAAGATGAGCACCCCATGATCAGAACTCCGGTGATTGCAACAGCAGCAACTGACAACTGTTGCTAGCTCAGACTGATGAAACTCCGTTCGTGTTATCAGCGACATTTTCCTTATGAGTCCCGAACATGCTTCGAACATCAAAAGGCACAATGTGCTATTGTGTGATCAAGGACGTCGGGCTTGCGTCGTTTCTTCATCGTCTCAATAAACTTACAGTCCGACGCACTGTAGCTCACATAGGAGTCTTTGTTGTGCACAACGCAATGCTCAGTGGCGAAGCTCAAGTGCTTCGTCAAATGGAATCGGCCTAAACACGTTGATGAGGACTCGTCACTCAATTTTGGTCTGTGGACCGGAGTCTGGCGATGCGTAGGTATTTATCTGCCAGTACCTATGTGTAGTGAAGAACATCGAATTCAAGCAGCCAACAAGTGGTGTGATCAGTAATCATCCGTAATCCGTATGTTGCAACGGATGCGCATTGCGCAGCATCCCTAAAATTGCATCGCATGGCAGACGGATTGAAAGAGATCGTTTAATTAAGTTGTACGTGAACTTCGAGAAACTCGGCAGTTTTGTCGTATAATTGCAAATTGCTGCAAATTATGCAATTATAGGTTATAACTGTATATGCAAATTATAACTGCAAATTAGGTAGGTACCTACCCTGCAAATGGATAAGGCATACCCATTACCCACTCGTGCCTTTAGTTAGTTATGTATGTAGGTACAGTGCGCATTGTGCGTATTGATAATCAAAATTGACAAACAATATCCGCCCCATGACCGATTCGAGTTAGACTGCGTGGACATTTGTCACGTTTCTTACCAGTGACTGCTTCTTCAAAAGATGATCTGGAAACTGGACTCCGTTGAATCTGGCAGCTGTGCGAAGGTTTCTCTCCGCCTGCTCAAATTTTCCCTCCGCCGCAAGCCACCGAGGCGACTCGGGAACAAAGCTAGGAAGAGTAAAGTGAAAAAGATGAGATGCGTGTTTATCATTTTGAAATATTGAAGATATGTTTTCACGTAGATCTGCATTTAATCGGTCATTACAGAGTCAATACGCTGCTACCTCTAGCCCAAGGCAATAACAAGCGTTGCAACTGGCTGTTCGTGTAATGTCACGCGGTGCCAGTGTAAATTACGGTTGCCATCACTGCTGAATCCTCGAAATGAGGCACCCGATTTGGGATAAGTGCTTAGCACCCTGTCATCCAAGGTGAAACGTAGGCAGCTTCCATCAACGTCACCGCGAACGGCTTTCGCTTGAAAGCACTTCACTGAGAACGAAGTACCGAGTAGGTGCCTACTGACTACTGAGTACTCACAAGTAATACGACATGAATATGAAGGCCGGCACCGATATGATGAGCTGCAGACTGTGCCAGTCCTTGACGAAGATGGCGAACACGGCCACCATGGCCTCACCGAACGGGAAGAAGAAGTGGATGATCATGCCGCAAAGAGTGCGCACGTCGTTAGAGACGGTCTCGACGCCTGTCGGAGGAAGAAAATATTCATTCTTCATGCGCGGTCAGACGAAAGCCAGGGATGTTCCGCTCGGTCAGCGTGAGCGCGTCGTTTGAAACAATCCTTGAACGGTAGTGCGCCTTATGGCAAGTTCTTTTTTTGCTGAGAAAAATAGAGATGTTAAATTTTGCTCGACTTTGTACCCATCAAACTGCAAGATACAACATTGGTTCTAGCCTGTGAAGAAAGAATAGGACATTCTTGATCAACACGATTTTGATTTCAATCCGATCAATCAATAAAATTTCGACTTTTAACAGTTGGTACCGCGCTTCACTAGCCGGCGCGTCTCACACACGATCTTACCCAGCAAGAAGCAGGTCATGAAGATGCCCATGCCTCCCACGCCAATGAGGAAGCGCAGGGGTGCGTAGAGAGCGAAACTGGGAACAAACGCCATCGTGGTGCCAACCACTCCCACCGTGAAGAACGAGAGCAGCATGGCCACCTTTCGGCCGAACCTGATGAAGAAGAACGAAATCACTTCGTACTTCGTGATGATGGGGATGTTGACGGAAACAACATTGCAAACCTTATTGGTTTTAAAGGACATGTTAGTTACATGTAGACAGTATACATAGGAATAATGGAGATGACATGTAGTCGGAAAACATTCCAGATACTGCATTTTTTATTTCGATTTGTTTGATATGTCTATTAGTATTATCGAGGTTAGACGTAGGTAGGTGTTATTACGAGCGAGTGAGCGCAGCGAGCGAAGCGAAGTCTTTTCAATATAACGGAAAAATCTCAGTAGGTATGAGCGGCCCGGCCCGGCCCGGCCTGTAACGCTTTTGAAAGGCTTATATCTCAGCAACCGCTGGACCGATTGGCCTGCGGTCTTTTTTGCTGGGTAGCCGGAGCCCCATCCCTTCTACCCCGTAATTGACTACTTTTGATACATCTCAGTGACCGTCGTGGCACGTGCCACGTGAAAAGTCAAGGGTGTTCAAGCAGTTTTGCAAAAATAATGATTTTGAGAGGCCCATATCTCAGCAGCGACTTGAGCGATTGTCTTGCGGTAATTTTTATAGGGTAGCTACTAGCTGCATTCCTTCTACCAAAGGTCGGATACTCTTGATCTATGTGAGTGACCCCCCACTGCACGTGCAAAATAAAAAAGAAGATGTGCCAAATTTGTTCCCATTTCAGTAACTCGGTAATTACTGGGGCGATTTCGCTGAAACTTAGCATACAGGTAAGCACCCACCAGGCAATGCATTTCCATGTGTTGCGGTTAGGGTGCTACTGCACGTGCGCACGTGCAGGGGGCGTTTCCAGATCTTGAGAACGGCTGGGCCGATTGCGCTCAAATTTGGTACACGGTTGGGGACCGGTTAGTAGGGTGCCGTGCAAAAGTCATTTTGGACCCCGTTTGCACGCGCGCACGTGCAGAATGCCGCTTCCAGATCTCAAGAACGGCTGGGCCGATTCCGTTCAAATTTGGCACACCGCTAGCGACAGGTTAGAAGGGTGCTTTGCACAAGTCCGTTGGAAGTACCCTCTCGCCCTTCCGCACGTGAAGGGCTCACTATCTCGCTCGCTCGTTCTTCGCCCAAAAGGCGTTTTACTGGTTATATTCGTTATATTCGTAAATGGATACGTACCTTAACCGTGCCGAAAATCGCAAGAATGTTTCGTCCTAGCTAGCGGATGTGGTAAAGTCGCGGACCATTTATTTTGGGATTGCACAATTACGATAACTTACCATAGGTCATTACTCTTCCATTGCATCATAGACAAGTGTTAATTGCGATACTCTTGACATACACCTCCGGAGCATATCAGCGAAAACATAATATTCCCGTCCGTAATTGATGTCTAAACACGAATTAATGTTTATAGGCTGTATCAAGTGTATTATCTAGCATAATATATAAACGCCAGCACCAGAAAATGTATATTTATGTGAGGGAGATGAAAGAGGGATCCGTGCGCATGTGTCAGCACGCCTCAAGCAATGCTAAAATAAGAAGGCCAAATGTGCCGAGTCTGCATAATCATCAGTGATCTCCAGATAGTAACGAACATACGAGATATGGTCCTGGGTTGGGACATGATCGAACAAGCGATCAGCAGATAAGTACTCGGAAATACTCGTTTCGATGGAGCTACCGAAAGGACGTAACGACTCCTACCTTTTCGCAGTATACGTAACACCTGAGAGGTTATTTAATT
Organism: Amphibalanus amphitrite; assembly: GCF_019059575.1. Lineage (NCBI taxonomy): Eukaryota > Metazoa > Arthropoda > Thecostraca > Balanomorpha > Balanidae > Amphibalanus > Amphibalanus amphitrite. The sequence continues at coordinate 186,799 of NW_024882485.1, read as the reverse complement.
TTCGTAAACTAGAATTAGCCACTTTATTTGCTCTAAGGATGCCCCGCGATCGTTTGATTCAACAACTTTTTCTAAATCACACTTTATTGCATACCTATTGAAAACACAGTATCATGACACAAGACCAATAATCACATTTGATTCAACAAGTTAATCCTATTCCGGGCGGGAGGGGGACCTTTTCGCCCCCCCCCCTTCAGGCTTTTCTTTAGCCACTGCCAAACACCGCAAGATATTCAGCTCATACTTGGGGACTTTTCCTAGATATTCATTGCGCACATTCCAGCAAAAAAAAAATTGCCGGGTCAGGTCAGTTCAGGTCACCAGAGCGGATTTGTTGATCCAATCTCAGAAAAGTTTGCAATTACGTCAGAGCTAGAGCTTTTTTACGGAGCTATTTCCTCTCATCAGGTCTTCATTGAAGTACCAGTATGTGCAATTTTTTATCTCATGATTTTTATATCTGACCTGAGGTCAGGTCAGAGTCGTGATATTTACATTTCAAGCCTATGGGGAAATATTGAAATGTGTCCTGCTTCGAGTAAACGAGTCAAAACTGCCCAATTCTTTCAGGATTGTGACAGATTATCTGATTTGTAATGATCCAGGTGCCATTTACTGACAGGGGCACCGGGAAGGGTCATCTAAGGTCATGTGACGTCATCAATAGTTTTTGGCCAATAAATCACGATATGATGGTGGTAAATACTTGTAAATGGTACTAATCTGTTTGTCTGGTCATGACGCGTTGATTGGTACCCAGCATGACCTTCCTAGGTCAAATTTTGATGTTGACCAATAATGGTCATGCAAATACCTGTTAAAAACATCTTATTTCTGATGACCTCTGGTGACCTTAATATTGCCCTGACCCAAACACGTTTTTTTATATTTTTTTTTTAGTCTTTCAACGACCTATAATATGCCGTTTACCGTTTGTCGCTTCGATTCGTGGTTTTCGAGATCGGAAGGGGGAGCCGGAAAGGCCCCCGCCCGATTCCAAACCTTTCAGAGCCCGCCCGGAATAGGGTTGACCCATGTTGAAATATCTTGTGAAAATGCCGTTTCATGAGCATTTTGGGAACTCAATGTCATCTTAGTGCAGACAAATCTGAACCTTTGCCTTTCCGCGAATCAAAACGTGCCTATCAAAAGCGTTACCGCTGGAAACGGAGTAGGTAGAGTCCTAGTGTTATCATCAGTGCCACGCTTTCTATCTCTTATATGTGGTCAAAGATCACAAAGATGACTTCCTTGAATGTGGAAACACTCAATTATCATCCTCTTGACCTCTTCGCTCGTGTGAACCGTGAACATAGTTCTAAGTGATGAGTGCATTTGTCTGGAGCAATGCGAGAAATGAGGATGGATCAGTCGCTTTCAAACGCCCTGCTTCGAGATGCCTTACCATAAAGACGATTATAGAAAATGGTCACACATATGTTGTTGTGGAACGTTAGCTTACCATATCACAGACTACATATTCCGCATGCCTAACCTATCATCGATATCAGATTCATTTCGAGATTATATCCGGCAACCTCTAAGGTCTCTCGTCACCCCAATTATCGCACTTAAATTATCGCTATAACCACTGAAGTTAGTGGACTTGAAGTGGAGTGATTAGATACGCGTGCGTAACAATACGGCCTCACACTTCACTAATCAGCCACACGGGAGAGAATATCTCGCCACACGTGAGTGAGAGACTGTGATAAGTTCTTTTCGATATTCTCCTCGTGTCTGTCATTAGGTTAGAATAGTTAGTCATGTAACGATGTAGATAATTGCCTCTTTATCCCATGTAGCGAACAATTAAGTTTGAATAAACAGTTAAAGTGACATATTATATCAATAGGTACATAACATGTAATATAAACAGCAAAAAGCCACCTAAATTGTAATGTATGTTTTAGGAAGCACAGAATGTAATCGACGATTCATTGGATAACTGATAAAATCAGGAAATGTAGCACATTCTCAGCAGATCCTCACCTGTCTGAGATGTATCCGAGTACGAGCGATCCGACAAACATGCCCACCATGTAGAGACTGTTCGCCAGAGAGATGAGCCAGGCGCGCCCGCAGCTCAGTTGGTACTGGGAACAACAAATGAATGGAGCTATTGAAATAACGCAACACAGGGGATACGCCAAGTTATATGTCAGGCTGGGTAAAAGTTCTGGAAAGTATTATGGAAGCAACATACTCATTGCAGTTGGCGTGCCCTAAGCAACTAAGCAACATAACCAAATAAATAAACAAGCAAACATATGAAAACGATTGTCAACATGTGTTGCAAATATAAACCTTTCTCCGATGTCATTCAGTTGTCGTAGAATGAAGATACGTAGGGAGCGTAAGAAATTCATCGAACGACAGCGTAGGATTAAACGTAAATGCTCTAGGCAGCTTGCATGAAAACACCAAAAAGCAATGATTTATTGATATTGGCATTACCTCATGATCCCGATTTATATCAATTTAATTACTCTTTCGCCTTCCTTTTAATCATTTAACTCAATACTGTCGCGAATCGTGGCCCATTTACCTGACCTCATGACCACGATGTCTGAACTCGTGACCCCTCTGCTCTGCCAGACCTTATGACCCCGCTGCCCGACCTCGTGACCCTGCTGACCTCCGACTCACCTCTGACACGATGGTGTACTCCATGATAGACGTATCGTACACCCACTGACTACACTCCTGAGTCACAGTCTCATTAAACGCTCCAGCGTTACACTGTCCCTGCACCATGGGCTGGAATGTTTGACACTCGCTCCATGGAAAAGCCGGGTCACTTGGGTCAGCGTCTCGTGGTGTGGTAAAGTTGAGGAACCACGCGTCATAGGTGGCGCTAGTGGCGTTCTCGCAAGCAGGCACCAAACACCTGAAACGAAATAGAAAATGAGTAAACAGAAAAATGGTAGGTACATTGTTTTGATACATGTGAAAAAGCGAAGACGACGCAAGTCGAAATATATTGGTGATATTTATTTGTCTTTGCACTATTAATTCAATCCTCACTATCGAACCATGAGCAATTATTGAGCATAAGGTCATTTTTGGCACCATGATGAAAAAAAACACGATTGAATAAAGTTCACACGTAAACATTGATCGTTTGCCTTCCACGGTTTTAAAAAAGAAATGTTTCTAAGCCTGCTCGCACGTTCAGAAGCTCTCCCCAGCTGTCCCCTCCCCTCCCCTCCCACTATCGCTCACGAAGCGCCCACGTGTGTGAATGTCAAACTGTTGGCTGTTGGCTCGGTGCCAAAGGTCACGCCTCTCTCGTGGTTCGGGCGTGCGGCCCAAAATTAGGTACCCGGGAGGGTACGAACCGACTGCGCGGGGCCAAAATACCCTGCCGACTCACTCGGCCATGAAACTGAAAGGTGCTCTGTTCTAGGTGAGACCGAGCGCGCTTTGTGCGTTTGGTGTGACGCAGAAAATGTTGAGGTCGGCTTATTTTATCAACTGTTGAGAGATGTGTGCGTGACTTTTGATTCTGGAGAAAGTGACATGTTTGACATGATACTGAGACTGGTATTCCAAAATAAAACAAGGTCGTTTTTATGAGTGTAATTGCGTCAAAATTTGGCAAAGTTTGTATTGTTTGTTTGTCCTAGACCCCGTTTCCCAACGATGTTCAACAAAAAATTGGAAACTTACAAGGCTGACAGGCTGCGAATGCTACTCCACACCTCAGCGTTGTTTAGTGTCTCACAAACGTAACTTTTATTCAGATTTCGCTTACGGCGGAATTGTTGAGGTCTGAGGACAAAACAAACAACATAAACAAAACTACATCCTAACGGCCTTTGACCAAGCATCGCGAAAAATACGCACTCACATGCACAAAATGACAGTCCTTCACTGACTTTTAGTTTAAGTTGACTCCCGTTACTAACCTGTACTTCATGTTGAAGCCGGTCCATGATAGGCTGATGACGGCCGCCCCTGCGATGCTGGTTGGTAGGCAGAGCAGCAGGTACATCAGCTTCTGGTACCGGCCCCAGCCGTTGATCTCCACAAACGTAGCGTCGACGTCCAGCATGGTGACGGACTCTGAAACAGGAGAGAAGTGTCTGGGGTTATTCAGAAAATATCTTATGAATTGCAAATGGAATATAATGCAAGAAGACGACAGGTATTCAAATCGCTATTTTCTTGAGTAATGCCTGACCTATTAGGTATACCATGCTCTGCAATGACCTCAGACCGAAAGAGCTTGCTCCCGACAAAACAAAACGAATACTTGAGCTTTGCTCTGATAACATCACTGGATCGGCACTTTTGACCAGCCCCGCAGGTGTCATTCCCCTTTTTTAACCTTGGATATGTGGCGCATTTCAAAGTCTGCTCATCTGCCTCAGGAAAGTGTACACAGGTGTGAGTTAGCGACACAGCAGCACAGCAAATCGATCGCAGTAAAAACCTATTTGCCCGGCTGAACAAGTGCTGCGACTTGGCGATTTGGTATTGATCGGCTAACCTGTTGGTATAACGGCACCGCTCCTTGTGACTCTGTCAGGTGTCAAATCGAACGCGAGGCGAGAAACATAACTACCTACCGGCCCAGACCTAACAACAGTCAAACCTTGTTATGCTAGGCCAGTCGGGAACAGTACCGACTATTCACTCTCAACATTGCAACTTGCATGTCTTGTGTTTTGGACATCATCGTCGTTGCAAGCGTGTTTCGCATAAGCACCGGTGTCTGTGCCGTCTGCGTCTAGCGTCTGTAGTTGTACTCCTCTGCAGTGTGTTTATTTTCGCAGCTAGTCCCGCGTCATTCTCCAATGATAACAAGAGCCGGAAATGTAACGCACAAAACCATTACACTGGCCGGCTGCAGACGCAGGAATGCAACCACGAAGGTCATTTGGCTGACGTCTTCCTGTACAATGATCTTTCAGACTCAGTGGAAGTGTGGCGTCGAAACGCTGGTGTTTGCAAACATCGTAGTGAAGGCCGTCCAGTGCTCAGTGCCTAGTCAAGATGATTTCTTGAAGATCTATAGTCTTATCACCCCAGAGCCCAATCGCTGTATCTTACTCGTTCTTGCTTCCTCTCTCTCTCTCTCTCTCTCTCTCTCTCTCTCTCTCTCTCTCTCTCTCTCTCTCTCTCTCTCTCTCTCTCTCTCTCTCTCTCTCTCTCTCTCTCTCTCTCTCTCTCTCTCTCTCTCTCTCTCTCTCTCTCCCTCTCTCTCTCTCTCTCTCTCTCTCTCTCTCTCTCTCTCTCTCTCTCTCTCTCTCTCTCTCTCTCTCTCTCTCTCTCTCTCTCTCTCTCTCGTATTATTGTTCCTCTACCTCTTTTCCTCTTTTTTCATTCTTTCTCTCTCTCCCGTTCTCTTTCTTCGATCACATAGCAAAGATTACGCCAAAGGATTCAATATCAATCCTTCATTACAGCAGTGCACTACACTCAGTATGTGGAAAACTTATTCTAAATATAGATGCGTCTGGCCGTGGCAGTGAAGTGGAGGTCGTGGTGCAACATGAAAACCGGTTAGAAGCTATTAATTTAACCGGAAAAGTGAAGGACATTGCTTCATGTCTGGTTGGGACCGGCCGCTACAGGACCATTTTTATCAGTAGCGGGCAGGCCGAGCGTGGGCTGTTGGGCACTTACGCACCGGTAGGAGCTGGTGTCTTCAATTATTGCTAGAATTATTTTATTTTTATATGACATGAAGATAGATGATCATATATTGATGAATGAATGAGAATTTATTGACAGCTTTCATACATATGACTAAGTAGACTATATTTAACTTAGTTATATACCTAAGGGTGTTGGCTTGCACACAATTTTTTGCTAAAAAACAATTAAATGCAATGTACACTGTTGCATTAAATATTTTGTTAACAGTGTGGGGGTTTGAACACTGTTCAGGACTCAGGAAGCAAATATGTATGTGTTGACTTCGAATGTTAAACGTTCTACACAGTTCATTAGGTACACGGCAAATTAAAAACTGGTTTAGCTGATGACTGATGTCGATGTAAGCATTTATCATGTTCAAAACAAATTAAGCTTATCCTCAGTTGACCAAAAGAAGCAATAACCCTCGCCGGCCGAGGGGGGGGGGGCGGGTGCCGCCCCCCATAGGTTTTTTTTCGCGATAGCTCCGAACACGCTGGCGATAGAGAGCTGAAACTTGGCATACCTGACCTTTGATTCAAGCCGGATCTTTTGACACCAACCGCATTTTTGGGTCAGGTCAGGTCACTGACCTATGACGTCATAAGTGAATCTCTGCACGGTCTTCAGATGTCGCGACTTCGCAACGCATTCACTGCCAGAGGAGATGTCACAGGGAAATGAAACTTGCAGGATCTAGTATCCATTATGAGTATCACAATTTGCATATCTCGGATTTTTCCAACAGGTCATATGAGGTCAGGTCATTTTCGTGACCTCACCATTATAAGTCAATGCAATGGGGAAAAATGAAAACTGCTATTCTGGCGCCGGGAACGATCTCCAACTATCTCAAGCACACAGAATAGTGATTTAATGCACTCCTTGCAAGGTTAGATGTGTCACTTTTGCAATGTTGATCTTGCGGGACGTCATTTATGACGTCAAAAGGTCACATTATTTTTTCGTCAAAAACTCTTGATCAAATTGAGCTAGCGAGTCGGAAAAGTCACCAATGGACTCAGGAAGACCTGCCGAATAGAATGATATGCGACATGACCTCTTTCGACCAGCTTCGTGACCTGGGGGTGCTGACCTGACCTTGACCTGAGGTAAACACCCTAAGTTGACCTAACCCGAACAAAAAGTATATCATTCGACGCGCCTGAGCAAGGCGAACACAGGGGGGGGGGTCGTACCCGCCCCCCCCCACCCCCTCGGCCGGCGCGTATGTAGAAAACCAATAGGCCCGGCGAGGGTTAACCCGCGCCCGGCTGGGGGTCCTGGATTTCCACGCCCTGCTGGGGGGGGGGGGGTGTTTGAACACCCCCCCCCCTTCTAACTCGGCTCCTAGGCCACGTAGCGATACGCGGAAGGCGGCGTTCGAAAGAGCGTCAAAAATAATGACGAAATCACTTCGGTCAATTTTTTGGTCAGGTCAAAGGTCAGGTCACCAGAGGTCATTGAAGGCAAAATTTCGCCGATTTCCAGGTCGAATGTCGACAATTTCCAAGAAGCCAACGCATAACTCGGGAACCAATAGAGCTACAGCGCCGCGGAAAAGCGCATTCGATAGCCCTATTAACGCCCTTTCTGAATGCTTCTCTCAGATTTAACCTAACGTCAACGGTTTTGACTGCAGGGGGCAAAAACTGCAAAAATAGCCGATTTTTTCGGAAACAGTTTTTCTGCAATAACTTTTGACCCAAGCCTTGTACGAGCTCACTCTTACCGGCATCGTGTTCCTCTCGTCAAGACGCATCGAATGAACAATAAATTGACCTTGAAAGGTCAACTTGAAAATTTGACCTCAGGTCAAGGTTGACCTCAGGTCAGACCTGACCGGAAAGGGTCATGCTGCATATCAGTCGATCCGTATCGTCGAGCTGAACACATCTAAGGCGTTTTCATCGCTCTAGCATGCCTCTATCAAAAGTTATTTGCGAAAAACTGTTAGATACCATTCGTGACCTAAGATGACCTCAGGGCATAAACAGGGGTCACGGACACCATTTTCATGTTCAGTGTGTCTAAACCACTTGTAATTCAGTGTTTGGGAGTGTTTATAATGTCTTTCGTCCAAAGTAGGCGCATTTCAATTTTCTCCCATTGACTTATAATGGGGAGGTCGCAAAATTGACCTGACCTTAACCCTCGCCGGCTCAGGGGGGGGGGGTTGATGCAACCCCCCCCCCTAAGGGTTTTCGCGAATAACTCGCGTAAAAAGCAGCCGATCGCGACGAAACTTGCAGTACCCTCGCATTGATCAATTTTACACCTACCCTGAAAATTTCATGACCCTGACCCCAATGACCTTTGACCTGTGACCTCTTTTCTGTGACCATGTTTGGCCGAAATCGCGGTTCGGCGCATGTCGGCTCGCATTAGCCGCGCGTTTGCAAGCTTTTCGTGGTTTCAAAGTTCAAACATGTGATTTGATGTTGCTCCCATGCATTAGGGTGGGTGTCAAGGTCACCTGAAGGTCAGGTCAGGTCATTGACCTTTGGTGACCTCGGGTGACCTCGGTTCACTTTTTCGAGTTTTACATGTTTCTAGGCTAGTTTTTGGAGCTGAATTCGAATTTAGCAACCATTTGAACATTTACGAAGTAGTTTTGGTGCCTTCGTAACATGTTACGAAGCTGTCCGAGGCGGTTGACACGTATTACGAATACCCGTCACATTATAGGGTGACCGGTTTTGCAAAAAGTTTCGAAAAGTTTTGCTCCCCAGGTCTAATCTAACGTATTTGGGGGTGCTGATCACGAATCCGGCGGAAAAAATATAAAATTCGAATTTTTTTTGACCGCCCCGGCTCTTTGATTATTTCCGGTTTTCTCAATTTTTGCATGTTTTTGAATAATATGATGAATGTAATGAAAAAATATTAACAATGTATCGCTAAATGCATGTACCAGTCGATTCGGCATACAGCGGCGTCGAAATCGGCACGCCGCCTGCTTCACCGGCCTCGCAGGAAAGCATAAGGCTCGGAAGGTTTGCGTTAGTTACCCGATTCTCTCCATAGATGGCGCTGGCGTAGCCGCCCGCCGGCCGGTCATTGCCGTGCCGTTCACAGCCCCGGCGGTCACTTGCGACCGTCGTGGTCGTTATGCTACGTCTATCAAAGCACGACAGAAATGTTCACTTCATTTTTATGTTACTTCAGACATATTTTAGACCTAATGTTGAATTGGATAAATGACTATCGTGAATTGGCGAAATAGTGGAGTGCGCTCGGGAGCCATTTACAATAGCGAGGAACGTAGGTGGATTGATCTGAGTAACATATGACACTGCGTTCACTGTTGATGTGAAGTTTATTGACACTATGTAGTCGGGTGACATGAGAACAAAGTGACTAACATACCTTGTGTACGCGATAGGCGTTATCACAAGTGTATTCGCGGCCATTGGGGCGACGTAAGAAAAGAAGAAAACAACTGGCCCCAAGAACTTTAAATTATCAGTTAGCATGCACCTTTTCCTTGATATGCAGAGAATTTACCATTAATTGTTAGAGAAAATTGCATTTAAAATCTTCCATTTATGCTTTTTTCATCGTTTGCACAGTATGTTCTTTTACTAAGCTAGAAACACTAATTATAAATAGTTCCCGCATCATCAAGAACAATAGGAAAGGCTTGAAGTGAATACAATAATCTAAATGGTTTTGTAATCCATGTGAAGACACTTCTAAAATTGCCTGTAGAAATATTAAGGGCAAAAGTTCAACTTTTTCACAAGACGGATGGCTATAAACCTATTCAACGTGTGACAACTCAGCCGGTATTTCGTCGCCTACAGCCCAGCTTTTCCAAGTGACCGATAGAGGCGCTGCTATCGATGTCCGCCCGTGCCGCCTAACGGACACATGGATGAAGCTAATGCTACTTTTTCATTTTGTTTCGGTAGGCCCATTTGTTCAGAGCGTAGCCGTCCTGTCGGTCTGCGCCTGTTACAGCTGTGACTGATTCGGTGGTCAGCTTTACAGCCCTTTCGGTGGATTGGGTATGGCAGGGGACCCCCGTTTTGGAGTCTGTAGAAAGTCGCGCAACTCATCCTCGCTCATGTGTCGTACACAAGGGGGCTCAATGTCTCGGCCCTCGTCAACCGCTCGCTGCACGTTAACCAGTTCCATATAGTTGTTCGCTTGAACGTTAATTTCCGGCAGCCGGAAGTGCCGAATGGGCTGCTGCTGTGGCGGTGGGGGTGGCAGCTTTGGCGGCGGTCGTGGCGGCGGTGCCGGCGGTGGTGGTGGTGGTGGTGGTGGTGGTGGTGGTGATGGCCGCCGCCGTTTCAGACGCCGCTGCTGCTGTTGTGGCGGTGGTGGTGGTGGCGGTGGCCGCCGCCTCTGTCGCCGCTGCTTCTGCTGTGGCGGGGGCGGGAACGGCGGCTGCTCCTGTCGCTGCCTTTTTTGATGAATACTCTGGATTATTAATCCAGAGCATTCGTTTTGGATTATTAATCCAGAGCATTCGTCAAAAAAGGCAGCGACAGGAGCAGCCGCCGTTCCCGCCCCCGCCACAGCAGAAGCAGCGGCGACAGAGGCGGCGGCCATCGCCACCACCACCACCGCCACCGCCGCCGCCGCCGCCGCCACAACAGCAGCAGCGGCGTCTGAAACGGCGGCGGCCATCACCACCACCACCACCACCACCACCACCACCACCGCCGGCACCGCCGCCACGACCGCCGCCAAAGCTGCCACCCCCCACCGCCACAGCAGCAGCCCATTCGGCACTTCCGGCTGCCGGAAATTAACGTTCAAGCGAACAACTATATGGAACTGGTTAACGTGCAGCGAGCGGTTGACGAGGGCCGAGACATTGAACCCCCTTGTGTACGACACATGAGCGAGGATGAGTTGCGCGACTTTCTACAGACTCCAAAACGGGGGTCCCCTGCCATACCCAATCCACCGAAAGGGCTGTAAAGCTGACCACCGAATCAGTCACAGCTGTAACAGGCGCAGACCGACAGGACGGCTACGCTCTGAACAAATGGGCCTACCGAAACAAAATGAAAAAGTAGCATTAGCTTCATCCATGTGTCGTACACAAGGTATGTTAGTCACTTTGTTCTCATGTCACCCGACTACATAGTGTGAATAAACTTCATATCAACAGTGAACGCAGTGTCATATGTTACTCAGATCAATCCACCTACGATCCTCGCTATTGTAAATGGCTCCCGAGCGCACTCCACTATTTCGCCAATTCACGATAGTCATTTATCCAATTCAACATTAGGTCTAAAATATGTCTAATGAAGTGAACATTTCTGTCGTGCTTTGATAGACGTAGCATAACGACCACGACGGTCGCAAGTGACCGCCGGGGCTGTGAACGGCACGGCAACGACCGGCCGGCGGGCGGCTACGCCAGCGCCATCTATGGAGAGAATCGGGTAACTAACGCAAACCTTCCGAGCCTTATGCTTTCCTGCGAGGCCGGTGAAGCAGGCGGCGTGCCGATTTCGACGCCGCTGTATGCCGAATCGACTGGTACATGCATTTAGCGATACATTGTTAATATTTTTTCATTACATTCATCATATTATTCAAAAACATGCAAAAATTGAGAAAACCGGAAATAATCAAAGAGCCGGGGCGGTCAAAAAAAATTCGAATTTTATATTTTTTCCGCCGGATTCGTGATCAGCACCCCCAAATACGTTAGATTAGACCTGGGGAGCAAAACTTTTCGAAACTTTTTGCAAAACCGGTCACCCTACGGCGTCACAACCCCTACCGGTTGACCTGACCTGACCCGACCTGGTCTAAATGCTTAAAGACATCATTTCTGATCAAAACTAACACGATATTCGTGATCAGCACCCCGGAAAACCACATAGCAGCCACACTTTACGACTTTCTAACAGGTCCCGATTTTCCCGGTTTTCGGGTCATTGACCTGACCTGGAAGGTCACTCGATGACCTAGGACCTTAAAATTGGATATCATCGGCTTCCTCTCGTGACGGGCAACACGCTCGTTTTTTCCGCGAAGCTCTAGCTCGATCAGGGGCCAAACGCGAGGGGGGGTCGTACCAACCCCCCCCCCCTTGTGCCGTCGAAGGACTCAAAATGGCCTGTGCCGGCGAGGGTTAAGTCATCGATATCAAAATTCTGAGATATACATTTTGTACATGCTATTGCGCTTAGCAATCGCTGAAAGTTTCAAAGCGATCGGTCACTCGGTGTAGCTATGACAGACATTGAAACTTTTTATGAGGTGAGGTCACTTAAAGTTACCTGGTGACCTGACCTTGAATGACCTTGGTCTGAAATTTTTACAACATGTGTAGAATTGATGTATGATAAGGTGTACCAAAAACGGCGGCGCTCCGCGGCGCCGTTTTTGAGATATCCGCGAAAAACCGCAAGGGGGGTGTTCAAACCCCCCCCCCCCAGCAGGGCGGGGATTAAGGTAGCGAGAAACTGGCTGGTAAAATCCGTATATCTCTTATAATTCTATCTGGAAGATGCTTCCTTCCTGTATTTGCTTAACTGAAGTGTCTTCAGCGGATTTTCAAGTCACGGCTTGCTCCATGATTGTATCCAACTAACCTTGGCAAAGCTATTGGTATGGGTGCCTTGTAGTACTTAAGATGCAAATTATCGTCATCGCTTCACATGCACTGGCAATACAAGACCAAAAACCGGCGTAAGTTACGGACTCGCTTCATGAAACGAGGCCCTGGTGGCAAGCATATCAGATTATACTCCTTAACCCGCGCCCGGCTGGGGGTCCTGGATTTCCACGCGCTGCTGGGGGGGGGGGGGGTGTTCAAACACCCCCCCTTGTAACTCGGCTCCTGGGCCACGTAGCGATACGCGGAAGGCGGCGTTCGAAAGAGCGTAAAAAATAATGACGAAATCACTTCGGTCAATTTTTTGGTCAGGTCAAAGGTGAGGTCACCAGAGGTCATTGAAGGCAAAATTTCGCCGATTTCCAGGTCGAATGTCGAAAATTTCCAAGAAGCCAACGCATAACTAGGGAACCAATAGAGCTACAGCGCCGCGGAAAAGTGCATTCGATAGCCCTATTAACGCCCTTTCTGAGTAATTCTCTCAGATTTGACCTAACGTCAACGGTTTTGCCTGCAGGGGGCAAAAACTGCAAAAATAGCCGATTTTTTCGGAAACAGTTTTTCTGCAATAACTTTTGACCCAAGCCTTGTACGAGCTTACTTTCACCGGCATCGTGTTCCTCTCGTCAAGACGCATCGAATGAACTATAACTTGACCTTGAAAGGTCAACTTGAAAATTTGACCTCAGGTCAAGGTCATGACCTGACCGGAAAGGGTCATGTTGCATATCAGTCGATCCGTATCGTCGAGCTGAACACATATAAGGCGTTTTCATCGCTCTAGCATGCCTCTATCAAAAGTTATTTGCGAAAAACTGTTAGATACCATTCGTGACCTAAGATGACCTCAGGGCACAAACAAGGGTCACGGACACCATTTTCATGTTCAGTGTGTCTAAACCACTTGTAATGCGGTGTTTGGGAGTGTTAATAATGTGTTTCGTCCAAAAGAGGCGCATTTCAATTTTCTCCCATTGACTTATAATGGGGAGGTCGCAATATTGACCTGACCTTAGGTCATCGATATCAAAATTCTGAGATAAACATTTTGTACATGCCATTGCTCTTAGCAATCGCTAAAAGTTTCAAAGCGATCGGGCACTCGGTGTAGCTATGACAGACATTGAAACTTTTTATGAGGTGAGGTCACTTCAAGTGACCTGGTGACCTGACCTTGAATGACCTTGGTCTGAAATTTTCACAACATGTGTAGAATGGATGTATGATAAGGTGTACCAAAAACGGCGGCGCTCCGCGCCGCCGTTTTTGAGATATTTGCGAAAAACCACAAGGGGGGGGTGTTCAAACACCCCCCAGCAGGGCGCGGGTTAATTAAACTAAGTAACTCGCGCTTCACTGCACTGGGGTCTGCGTATAACGCGCCCTACTGGGGGAGGGTGGGGGGTCCTTCACGTGCGTTTTTACGTGCATTGCCAACTATTGACAATACCATTGCCAACAACTTCTTTTCAACTGAGTTGTGCTGGCCACTGATCTATGTTCCCAAGGGTCATTTACGGCGTCCCTACTTTGCGCGTAATCGGTCCACTGCCAGCCGTCATCAAGATGCAAAAATGGCCTACACACTCCGCGCACGTGCGCAAAAAGAGGTCTGAAGTTTGAACGGGTCGCTCATCTGACCGGTTCCTAACGGCGAACCACCTTCGAGCGCTATCAGATCAGCCTTGTGCATTTGTTTTAGAATTGGGAATGCACATACTAAGCACATAATGGCACAATTGCTCATGAGTACGGACGCATGCATTATTGTGGTACGTTTTGATCATACTCAGGGATCCGCTGAGCTCAATGCCGCTACACACACACACATGTCAATGCACTTCAGCTGAAAAAGCTCTGAACGGTGAAGTGAAAAAAGGAAGACGGTGAAGAAAAAAAGGTCTGCGTTTCATTTACAACTTACCTTCAGAAACTTATGACGGTCGTTAAAATCTGTTTTCGCCTTGTAGAGAAGTGGAGTTGAGTTCTTCACAATCGCCTCACTGGCTCCGCTGAGTTGTCTCTCCAGCAGTAAAGGGGTGTAGATGAATAGGAGAGTGAGAAAGACTGGACGAGTGTGTAAGTTTGCTTTTATGGGAGGGAGGGACTGAAGATAGAAGATGGATTCCTCAGGTGGTTAAATGCTGAAGAAATTGTCTTGATGCAGTAGGAGGAGGATTCCACGAGGATGAGACGACCTCCAGAGAGCGAGGAAGATCACTCTTCTAAGCTCGTCTCTCCCGGGCCCGAGATAGAGGAAGAGGAAGCGCCCCGACTACCCCGCGCACAAGCGGTCGGCGACTGCCCACAGAAGCTCGAGCGCAGTGCAACAAGCTTACCGCTGCAGAGCTTACGAAGTTCCCTTCATCGCCACCAGGGGCAGCACTGTCCCACACTTCAGCAATGCTCAACGAGGAGGCCCCGCGGCTCGCGCCTCGTGCACGACACATACACACATACACACGACGTGCACACACCGCCCGCCGTCACCGACGCTTGTCGAACGCCAACTGAAGGTGGGCAAATTCGGCCAGAGTGGTCTACGCACGTGTCTGGCGTCGTGCCAAGTGTGTCGGGGAGGTGTTGTAGGTTACTACGGATGTATATGCGCTTCACAAACACACTCGGGAAACATGAGAGTGGCAGGGGAGGACGCCATGGGAGAGGAGGGGAGGGGAGGGGGAGGCATTGGGGTAACATGACAAGTGCTAGTGATGGCGTGCTATACGAGTATATCATAACAATAAATGTGGTGTTAGTAATTATATGTTTAAACGTCTAGGCGTAGCCAATACAATTTTGCATGAGCCCTGGAAAGGCAGAGATGGACAATACCTAAATTGCAAAGAGTTTCCTGATCAAATAGCCACTTAGTAAGTGCTGCCTGGACTGAAATAAACACGACCTACCTGTCGTTAGATAAAAAGTTTCATTTCTGAGTCGATATAGATAGTTATACCTACCTAACCCGCGCCCCGTAGGGCTATACCGGCGGACCCACCACCCGTAGGGGGGGGGGGGGCCGTTTCGGCCCCCCCCTAAGATCTCGGAAAGTTACCGGCTGATTTTCAAAATTCAAACGGTGTTCGATAGCCCCACCCGGGAACTACCTTGTGACCAAATTTCATTGACCTAGGTCAAACCGATGACGTCACAGGTCAGGTCAAAGGTCAGATTTTCACCGTTCACAGGCAATTCAAGAAATGTGCTGTGAAAGCGAGTAAATTGGTAATTTATTGAAAACCATCGATGGCACATTGTTCGTCAAACACATACTTTGCTATCTGAGGTCACTGATGCCAGGTCAGGTCACAGCGAGGTCAGGTCACCGGGGGTCACAATATGAATGTGTCGTGTGATGCATGTTTTATGGTCCATTTTACATGACAAATGCGATTATGTGGGTTAGGCAGCCTTTGGGGCCAGCCTAGGTCACGTTTTGGTGAAGGTCAGGTCAAGGTCAGGTCAAATTAGGTCAAATTTCAAAGTTGATATTTTTGCATAAAATGGGGATCGATTCGATGCAACTCGTCACGGGGAGTCTAATGGTGGTCTTCGTTTTGCTCTACGAGTTCTAAAATTGCCAAAAATTGAGTTTGAAAATTTGACGTCATCATTTTTGAACAGTTTTTTTCGCTATAACTTGGCCAAAAAACGAGGTATCGATCTGAAATTTGGTATGTAGATAGAACACGGTAGGCACTATCACATATATTCCGGTTTTTTCGAAAATCAAAAAACTTTTTGGATTTTTTGGCGAATATATAAAAAAAATGCTTTTTTATTTTTGGGGGTCAAAACTCAAAAATTTCAAAAATTCGAGATAGCAGTTTTGTAGCCCTGTCAATTCTACACCTTTTATGTCTGATCATTTTTCTGTATCTTCAAAGCTGTAGTCCTGACAGGTCTTCTCGCGAAGGTCTTTTTTCGGTCGAAAATGACAGAACATGACGTCACTCTGACGTCATTTGTGGCCAACCTATCATAGCCTCTGGAAAAATTTTTGGTCACAATGTGTAAAATTGATGCCCGGAGGGGTCCTGAAAGTTTGGTGGCGATATCTCCAGCCGTTGAGGAGATATCGACCGAAAAGGACCGGGGGGGGGGCCGTTTCGGCCCCCCCCCCCTACGGGGCGCAGGCTAAGGGAGATATAATCAATTCTGCCCACGCCCAGTGAATGGCTATCTGTTTTCCCATCTCATCTCGATAATACCTATAGGCCTTGATCTTATATATATGCTATTATAAACATTTGGTTATTGGGATTCAACGCCTTAACCTTCGCCCCAGTGCGGGGGGGGGCATATGTTACCACCCTGTCGCGTTTTTTGCGTGTGAATAAAAACCGCGGCGCGTAGCGCCGCGCCGCTTGGGGTAGCTTTTGGTATATCAATTTTGGATAATGTGTGAAATTTTTGACCCCAGGTCATGTCAGGTCAGGTCACCAGGTCAAGTTAACTGACCAAGCCTAAAAAAGTTTGCAATCATGTCCAGCCTGCAGTGTTTGTCAGAAAGATTTCAAACTTGGTGGATTGCATGCTGTTATAGGCGCCTACAATTTGTATATCTCGGATTTTTTATATCCGTGACCTAAGGTCAGGTCAGTGGCGTGACCTTTCCATTACAAGTCAATGGAGAAAAATGAAAATGCCTCTAGATCCGTGTGTACGCATCGGAACAGTCCAAATATTTCAGAATCACAATGATTTAGTCCACTCGTGATGACCAAGGTGTCATTTTTGCTGATAGCCTCTAGACAGGTCATCCGAGGTCACTTGAGGCTACAAACAGTTTTTTGCCAATAACTCGCGATTGGAAAGAGATAGAACGCTGGGGATGGTCTCATTGTGTTTGTCTTGTTGAGACGCATCGAATGATATGCAATATGACCTTTTCCGGTAAGGTCATGACCTTGACCTGAGGTCAAATTTTCAAGTTGACCTTTCAAGGTCAAATTATAGTTCATTCGACGCGTCTCGGCGAGGGGAACACGATTCTGGCAATAGAAATGTCGTGGCTTTTTGTAGTAGAAAGTTATTGTCGAAAAACACTTTTCGTAAAAACAGCTATTTTTGGAGTTTTTGCCCTCTGGAGGCTAAACCGTTGACCTGAGGTCAATATTGATATGACCTTTTCAAAAGAAGAGTTCAAAAGCTATCGATTGCTCTTCCATGCGTTTTTCTAGCTACCATAGTTCATGAGATAGCGGCATGTTTTCTGAAAAATATAATGACAATTGGTAAACTTTGACCTTTGATGACCTCTGGTACCCCAATATTGCTCTAAGGTGAAAAATGACTGAAATACTTTCAAACGTACGCATTGAGGGCTATCGACTGCTTTTTATCGCGTCTTTCAAGCCCTCTTAGTTTTTGAGTTAGAGGTGGGTGGTAACATATGCCCCCCCCCCCCCCACTAGGGCGAAGTTGGCCGAGACCGCCACTGGCGCGCGGGCACAGGGGAG
The DNA here is from genome assembly GCF_019059575.1 of Amphibalanus amphitrite. NCBI lineage: Eukaryota > Metazoa > Arthropoda > Thecostraca > Balanomorpha > Balanidae > Amphibalanus > Amphibalanus amphitrite. Next base: position 169,093 of record NW_024882485.1, on the reverse strand, counting down.
CACTGCCGCTTCAACCCTATTGGCCGTATTGTCTAACGGTGGCGGCCATATTGCGCAGACCAGGAACCGGCTGCCGCCTGTGTTGAGGAATAGGGAATTCGGGACCTCGATTTACGTTTGCGGCCGCCGCATCCGTTACGTTCAAGTTACGTAGATACAGAACCCGGCATCTTACGCAGAATTGAATTGGGAACACGATCGTATCTTCAGAATTCCTCAAATTCACTCGCCGGACCTACATTTGCCCCGGCCGAGGGGGTTGATTGAACCCACCTCGCTAATGCGCCGCTAATTAAACTAGAATTAAGCGGTTAAGTGGTCGTATGCGGCAAAGTATAATGCAGAATGACTGGTAGGAACCCGCTGTAAAGGTCTCAGGTCAACCGGTGACCTCTGAGGTCAGGTCAAGTGATCTAAGGCACGGGTTTGGTTTTTGGTTAATAACTTCGCCAAAAATGGCCGTAGAGCCACGGTTTTGGCACCATCGTGTTCAGCTAGCTCAGGCGCATCGAGTGATATACTTTTTATTCGGGTCAGGTCAACTTAGGGTGTTGACCTCAGGTCAAGGTCAGGTCAGCACCCCCAGGTCACGAAGTTGGTCGAAAGAGGTCATGTCGCATATCATTCGATTCGGCAGGTCTTCCTGAGTCCATTGGTGGCTTTCCCGACTCGCTAGCTCAATTTGATCGGGAGTTATTGAAGAAAAATTGTGACACTTGTGACGTCACAAATGACGTCACGCAAGGGCAACAATGCAAATATGAAGCATAGAACCTTGCAAGGAGTGCATGAAATCATGATTCTATATGCTTGAGATAGTATCAGATCATTCTCGGCGCAAATATAACAATTTTCATATTTCCCCATTGACTTATAAGGGTTTAACGTATTAGTTCCTTGTATCTGAGGATTTTTTAGGATTCCATCTTGTTCTCCACTCAATTCTGCGTAAGATGCCGGGTTCCGTGTCCACATAGCTGACCAGGAAGCGGCCGCCGCGGCGGCCGCTTCCTGGTCTGCGCAACATGGCGGCACCGTTGGACACCATCTGGCGGCCGATGCGCATTCCACATTATAGAGTTCAGTGGGCGCGGGTTAAAGTCCTGAGCATAAATGTTTATAGTGTCTCTAGTTGTAAATTTCTTGTGTGCCCTTTAGGTCAACTATAAGTTGCTCCCTAAAGTGTCTTGCCCGTTAGTTTTCGGGTCGCGAACCGACCTCGGGTGAGTGGCACCTGTGGCCAATTACTGTCACGAAGAACATCTGCGTGTTAACTAATTTACATCGGCGACAATGCTTGATTACATTATGTCTAGAAAAATCACCAATTAGCACGCTTCAACCCGTGGTGTCACATCGTGACGGGCCGCTGGGGTTCAGGCTACCCATTGTGCCGTGACGCCAACGATGGTACATGGAAGAGTTGTTAGAAATGTCACCAGAAGGCTCAGCACTAGGGGTTCCGTTCCGTGCAGGTAATTCATCGTGTAAAGCGATTTTTAGGTGAGCGGTCGATCAACGGACAACGAGAATCGTCAATAAAAAATACGGAAAAATGCGTAACAACGATAAAGATGAGTCAGCGATTGGGATGGATTGGCTCAGTGACTGAGCCTTGGAGGGCTCTTGGTTCCTTCGTTGGATTTGGATTGTGCAGGACTGTGATCCTACAAGAAATAAAAGGAATAGTTGACTCTCCGCGCCAGTCTGTTGGACTGTTCAGGGCTCTGGCTTTGGCCCCTCAAGAAACGAAAGAAGTTGACGGACGTACGGAACTGGACGAAAAAATGGCTCAAGTAACCTGCGCGAAATGGGCTCAAAAACTCATAGTACATACATCATCGGACAAGGGCTTAGCCCAGAGATCGTCAATGTTTGATTTATCCCACTCATTTGTTTGGGGATAGTAGACCATGGACTGTGTGGTGTTTCGAAAATAGGAACTTTCTTCCTAGTCTAGACGCATTCTGGCCCAGTTCCAACACCTTGCTGATCTTGAAACATTTGATGCTGACCGTTAGCCTGACCTGAAATGTGATTGTTTGTCATTCGGTAGTTATGCAGCGTATGTAACCACACTCAAACTTTGTTTCATTGATTGTATTTCTGGATTATTTTATGGTGTGATTGTGAAATAAATTTCACACAACAATGGATACAACACAATTCACCACAATCCAAGTCCACGCATTTTATGAGTACATGCTAGTTGAGTCGATATTCCTAGCATTCTTCCTATTTACATCAGCCAGCTTAAACTGGCGTCTGACACCACTTTCATTTGATAATACCTAAGTGATGTCATGTATTATCACATATACATAGTAGACCACGTTCACTTCATCGTTAAGTACGATGTTTCAACAAACCTTCCGTATAACAGGAGGGTCTTTCTTTCATTTGGACTTCATTGGTATCTCATTTAGTTAGGTGGCTACATCTGGTGATGATTTGTGCAGAGACAGCAAACTAATTACACTTTTCTGACATGATCTTCACTTTACAATCACACTTTACTTACATTAGATACTAAACGACTGACAAGTGAATACTCGGTATTCACAAGTCAGACAAGTAACATCAATACCACTTACATCAGTGGTAGCCCATCAGAACACGTCACCACATCATTCTACTCAGCTCACCATCAGTGCATAATCATTGGCACCATCAGACAGGACGTCCTCAGGACAGCATCAACAGGACATCCTACCGCTATGGTACAATCATGATGAGCATCCCTGCGCTGCGCTAGTTCCGCCCGCATTCATGTTTTCCACTTTCCTTCGTCTCCGGGCCACCAGGCATGGGATGAAGCAGAGCCCCTGGTTCCTGTCAACGAAATAGACGTCAACATAAGAGTAAATGGGCGAATGATGATGATGGCGCTCAAAAGAGGTTAGACGATCACTGAAAGTGCATTTATGTAGCCCGAGTACATTGCGAGGGTTTGTAATATGGCACAATTGAAGCATGCAAGAGTTCGTGATGGCTTGAGTTCGATTTTTCTACCTACCAAGACCGTACCGTAGAGCATCCTACCTCCCATCCAGGTATCCTATCAGGTACTGTACTTCTGGTTCCCTATTGACCAATGCTGTTGTGTGTTGCTCAATTTCTCATACCTGCCGAAGTTCTCCGCCTCCTCCAGGGTCTCCGGCAGGTTCTCCCCATACGTCTCCGGCAGCTTCAGAGTCACAACGCCGGCAACCAGCGAGAGCACGCCAAATATGGACATGGGCAGCACCTGGCTGTCCTTGCCCTGTGGTCAGAAAAGAACAGCATCTTAGTTTGCTGCGAGTCAAGCAGTCAGGCAAGCGTCAGCGCTTCTTATGTAAGTGGTGACAGCGAATGCTTATGTAAGTGGTGACAGCGAATGTGCGAAAAAAAGAGTTCCGTTTCGTGTTGTTCATACAGATGGTAATAGTTGCTATATGCAGTACATTGTACCTACTCGTGGGTAAGACGACCCTGAAGAGGTCTTGTCAGGCCAAAAGGGCCTAACCCTACAAAACCAACAAAACAAGCTACTCGTAAGTCGTGATCCCTCAGCTGACCAGACGTTCGATTCGAACACCACTCACCAGTCCAGCGATGAACGGTGCCAGGATGGAGCCGATTCTGCCTGCCGCCGAAGACATCCCGATGCCTGTGTTACGGACGTCGGTGGGGAACAACTCTGCGCCGTAGACGAAGACGATGGCGAACATCCCGGCGGCGCCGAACTTGCCCAGAAGCGCGAACCCGACCGTGGCCATCTCCAGACCTGCAGGGAGAGACGGAAGAGTTACTGGGAGTAAGAGAGAGAGAGAGAGTGTTGACCCACAATGATCATTTTGAGCTCCGAAGAGAAACTGAGACTGAGATGGTGGGCTATCCACCGCTCGCGAACCAGGTCAGCGGCATCTAAGAGCTACCTTCGCCGCCGGCTGGCAACTAGCGCCCTCTTAGACCAGACTTCGTTTCGCTGTCTTCACGAGGCTGCTCGCTAAGCCACTAGCGCCAGTAAAGCAACATCGCCCAGCGCCCAGCGACGCCAGCGCCACGTCTGACCCACCTTCATTTCCCGAGCAGAGACCGCTGGCTATACTGCCAGCTCCAGCCAGCAGGAAGCAGAGGCTGCTACAGAACTTGCGTCCCCACGGGTCCAACACCACGATGCAGAGGATGATGGAAGGCCAGTCGACCAGCTGCACCAGGATGAAGTCGAGGTAGACGTTGCCGCCCAGGTTCGTCGAGTTCATGGCCAGCCCGAAGTAGACCATGGCGGTGACAAACCTGGGAAGGATGGTGACGTCAGAGGGCTGAGGGGTGGATTGATAAAGCGATCGTAGGCTAATGTGGCAGTTATATTATAAGGCAGTTGCTGTGCTTATATTTGTTTATTTATTCATCATTCAGCCGGTCCCGTAGCTCAGTTGGTTAGAGCGTTGGACTCCGCGTGGTGAGAGCACGCGTTCCCGGTTATGACAGTCCGGGTTCGAAGCGCGACGGGCGCTCGACATTTATGGGCCTCCTGACAGGTATGGTTGCGGTTGGTGGCAGGCCGTAGCCAGGCGAAGTCAGCGAGGGGACCGGCCGTGCGCGGCTTTGTGCGCACGTTAAACTTTGGACTCTAAATTCTGCCATAGAATCGGAATTGCGCGATCGGAGGGTAGAGGGCAGGGTCATCGCAACAAGCCTCGCTTAGCGGTGGCTCTGTCCTTGTGAATCCTTCCCATCAAAAGGTTCGGACTAAATTTATATGAAAAAATCTATTGCCTATAACACTGTGATGTGGTTTCCATCTGTAGTGTTATAGGCAGGCAATACATAATTGTATTGCCTGCCTATAACACTACAGATGGAAACCACATCACAGTTATTGCTTTCGGCTGACCGTTGGTCAAGCCTGAAATGCCGTCTAGCATTTCCTGTTCCTCACATTACATGGAATCATCATTCGTCATGTTACACCACCCCACAACCCATTCAGTCGCCCCAGTGACTCGTATTTCGTCGGTCTGGCGCCGCCTGCCGAGCTATCCCATCGGGTGAATCGGAATACGAGCCGACAGCTCTTATTACACCGGGCTTCTGACAACTTCTTGGACTGGGGAGTGAACGGACTGACTGCATTCTACACAATGCTACCAGGACAACCACGACGGGCCACTGATAGCAGTTAGCACAATTGTTGGCATTGGCATTATGGGCTCTGCTCAGGCGTCGGTATTGTCATTACCGGTTCGAAATCACTCGTTACATAATAATTGATTTGCATATACCGACAACGAACATGCTGAATGAGATAAGTCCAACAAGTATAACAACTATAACAAGCATAACTATAACAACTATAACAACCATTATAGTTACCATTGGTAGAGCACGATGAGGGTCCTCCACCGGAGCGCCGGTGATCTGAACAGATCGGAAACAGTAGCGGCGGCGACCTCTTCGGCCTTCTCTTCAGATGCCTGACTCTGACAAAACAGGATTATAGGTACTGAGCACTGTTTGGAGCGAGGGCAACACATCTTATATAATGCAATATCTTACCCTCAAGTCTCAACATCATTTTCATTCCTGTAATTTCACGATCTAGCTCGCTCTTCAGGTCAACAAATATTTTTTTTTTATCTAATTGGGCCTGGAATGGTTTTGTAGATATTCAATATTGTCAATATCGTAGCATAGATATCTTCTTTAAATGCGGAGCCAGAAAGTGGCAAGGCTACTTTGATCGTCTTTCCCCAGCAGCCAGACGCATGTAAGCCCTAACTGTCATGGGTTTGAGAGCGTTCGCGTTTACCTTATCCAACTGCTGCAGCATCCGTCCGGGGAACGGTTTTCCGTTCACCTCCGCTACGTGTCTGAGGATCTTCTCGGCCTGGGCGTCCCTGCCCTCCGCCGCCAGCCACCGGATCGATTCCGGAACGAAACTGGGCGGAGAAAATACACGTGATCAAATATTGACATTCTGTTTTAACCCGCGAGTTGCTGGGGGGGGCGTTAAACGCCCCCACTTTTTTCGCCGGGCCATAGCATAAAAACGTCGCGCCGTAGGCGCGCCAAATTTTGGGTACCTGTAGAGAATTGATTGAAGTTTATTGTGACAAAGTTTCAAAAAAATCGATTGGAAAATTTTAGAGATATCGAGGTTTTAGTGACGTCATGATTTCTGAGTTTTCGACCAAAAACGGCATATGTTCAAAAAATCATATAAAATCACAGAATAGACATACAGACATGCCGTAAACGCCATTAGACTGCCAATACCATGAACAATCAAATGGCTATCTTCGATTATTGATTATCGTTCCGCATTTTCCAAAATCTTGAACTGAATCTCGGCAATTTCTCGTGACTACTTCACCACCATGATACATGCATTTTTTAAATTTAACTTTTTGAGCCAAACACGTACACATATGATAAAATGAATGTCACCATCGTGTTCTACGCCTCAAATTACCCATAAAACATGTGTCACAGGCTGCGAATACCAGTTTTGATTTTCGGGGATATTTGCCTACCCGGTTGACCTGACCTTGACCCTGACCTATGCTTGACTGACCTTTACATGGAGCTGACACTCTTGTAGGCCTTATATGATGGATTGTGCACCGTTTTGACAGAGTTTATGACGAGAGGTGCCAATTGCGAAGTCCTGAAGTCCATGCTACTGAAAGCCCGATTTCAGGTGTTTGACCTGACCTTGACCCCACCTGTGACCTCAAAATTCAACTTTAAAGTACTCATCTGAAGCGTCTCGTCGCGTTCTTTCGTTTGCCGCCTCGTGCGTTTCGCTGCGCCTATTGGTTCTCGAGTTATCGGCTGGGGGCGTTTAACGCCCCCCCCCAGCAAACGGTGGGTGGCGAAATACCCCAGCAACTGCCGGGTTAAAATATGATACTAATGTAGTGCAAAAAAAAAACGAATGACAAAATTCACAATATTGTTTGGAAACTTCCAATTTATCTACTTGCTACCCCATTAGCTTGCCATCGTAATTCAATGCTAAGGTGCGTAAAATTTTGCGCCAAAATCTGGTTGTCCCCAATTACGGATTTGTATTACGGTAGCTTCATTTCTGAAGTAAGTTTCGCTCTCCCCCCCCCCCCTCTTCCCTGTATCCTACACCTACTTACACCTACCATAACCCATGTGTCAAACAAAAGCCTATCTCAAAACAACATTCCCTAAAGAAATCGTCTGCCCTCCCCGTGCACGGGCGCGTGCCTCACGTTCTATTTACAGCCAGTAGGAGACGAAGACGAAGATGGGCAGCGCGATGGTCAGCTGCAGGATCCACCAGTCCTTGATCCAGAGTGCCAGCACGCCCACCAAGCACTCGCCAAAGGAGAAGAACAGCTCGATGGCAAAGCCGCAGAACGTTCGCACGTCGTTGGAGACCATTTCAACACCTGTGGGTGAGGGAGAGGGAGAGAGAGAGAGAGAGAGAGAGAGAGAGAGAGAGAGAGAGAGAGAGAGAGAGAGAGAGAGAGAGAGAGAGAGAGAGAGAGAGAGAGAGAGAGAGAGAGAGAGAGAGAGAGAGAAAAAAAACAAGAGAAAAAGGAATACGTGTGAGCATCAGACAGGGCGAATGATTACTGTTATGTTAATATGTTTCGTCCTGCCACTCCCACTGCTAGTTCTAGCTCGATTTCCAAGTTTTAATTTCGATGCTTAGTAGCAATGTCTAGTAGCAAATTAGCAATGTAGGTATACGCAATGTCAAGACGGATTGGATTGCTGCGGAACTCAGACCACTTATTAGCATCGGGCCAATGTTGACCTGGCCTGTAGGCGTGCAATGTGCATACAAATCCCGGATGCACCAAGTTGAATTGAATTACATTTTGCAAAACAAGTCTGCCTTTATAACAACATAAGGTCATTTCTTTAAATGATAAACCGAAAAACAAGACAAAGTTGATGAGGAATTACACTTGGTGCTGGTAATGACAATAGCTAGGTAATGAATGCACCAGGTAGTGATTATATGGTCACCAATTAGCACTTACCTTGAGCAGCAATATCAATGTGAATGCCATACAATTCACACAGTATCCATTTTTACTTACTAAGTACGAAGGTGATCATGAACGTGCCCAGTCCGCCGATGCCGGTGAAGAGACGCATGGCCGCAAACGTGCCGTAGTTCGGAGCGAACGCAGTGATGGTGGAGGCAGTACCGAACAGAAGGAGCGCAGACATCAGGGCTATCTTACGACCGAACCTGTAGAACAAACGTACAGAAAATAGTAATACGATGCCTTTTACGGGCAGATTACAGTGATGGCATCTAGCCTTCCGGTTACTCCTGAGTCCTGAACCATCTGCTTCCCATTACGTGTGATGAAACTCTTGTAGTCTTATCACTTAGGGGTATTCGTCTATGGGATAGACACGTGAGCTATCCATACCTAACCCACCTAATCCCTCAGCAAACCTTTCGAATAACAATGCGTTGCATGCCGATACCGGCAAGGTGTTCTTATATGACTAAGAATAACTTGGCTTAAGCCCAGGGAGTCGGTCGGGTTGCGTGCTTCAGCCCTCCTATTGCTGAACGCTGGCACTCATGTCCGTTACCTGTCTGAAATGTAGCCGAAGCCCAGAGATCCCAGCAGCATGCCGACCATGTACAGACTATTGGCGAGGTCCACCAGCCAATCTTCGCCACAGCTGAGGTCAAACTGGAATATAAACGGGGAAAATGTGACGCCCCGCAACTCCCAACTACATGGAACTTGGAAGTGTTCATCAAAATTATATCCAACAGGCCCTAGATGGTTTTGGATAAGGATCTTACGGCAGCATCATTTTGAATGAGTTTATTCCTGTTTTGGAATTCTAACTGAAGGTTGGGTCATATAAAGGAACTATGAAGCCGTATTCTCATGGCCTTTAGTATTTAGAGGGAAAAGGCAATGCAAAGTACACCGTAGAAAGCACGACCCAAACATGACCTTACCTCTGAGACGATAGTGTTTTCCATAATTGACTTATCATACACCCATTGGGTGCAGCCCTCTGTCTTTTCTTCGTCAAACGCGCTGGCGTTACACTGCCCCTTCACCGAGGACTGAAATGTTTGGCACTCGCTCCACGGAAAAGCTGGGTCAGTCTGGTCAGCATCACGTGGTGTGGTGAAGTTGAGGAACCATGCGTTATAGGTGGCGCTGGTGGCGTTCTCGCAGGATGGTACCAAACACCTGAAAACCGGATATTTGAAACCTCAAGCGATTGTCGATTGATAAGAGTGGCAAAATGAATGCAACATTTATTTCGGGCTTGTGTTTTGGTGACCAGTCCACAGGTCAGGTGGAATAAGGAGAACATAAAAAACTGCGCTTCTTTCGATGACATCATACCTACTGGTGCACATTAGCTAGGTCAAATAAGGAGTAAATAAAACGGCACATCTCTCCAAAAAATCGCTAATGCACATTGCACAATGCAGTGCACATTGACCCTCGCACACCATTCTTGGATACGCCAAATCAAAGTAATCTTGCGCCAGTTCCGTCTCTTACCTATGCTCCATCACATATCCAGTCCAGGAGAGGCTGACCACCGCCGCCCCGGCCACAATGGACGGCAGACACAGGATCAGGTACATCCTCTTCTGGTACAGGCCCCAGCCCCCGATCTCCTCCAGGATGCCGTCCACGTCCAGCATTGTGGCCACCTGCGCAGAGGCTACCGTCAGCTGGGTAGAGGCTACGGCTGGCTGAGTGGAGGCTGCGATGGGCCTGGGCAGAGGTTACCGTTAGCTGGGTGGAGGCAGAAATTACGATAAGCTGTGTAAGCTTGTAGACTCACTGAAGAGGTTACCGTGTTTCGGGGAACGGCGAGGGTAGCTGACTTCTGTTAATGTGCAACGAAGCAATTGAACGTATGAATATGGTGTTGATATAAAACTAAATGAAATGTAGCAATTCCGTTCCGACAGAAAACGACTTCGAATATGTGAGTTGCTATACATAAGCAAAACAAATGAAATAAAACCATATGACACCCACCGTCTAACATGTTCTAGGTGTTTGAAGAACCAACCCTAATTAACAAAGTCACTATGAGTATCGGTTGCCTCAGCCAAATTGGTTTGTTATTTGACCTGACCAGTGACCCCTCTCGCGCTGGTCAGAATCTGGCCATATTATTTGCTGTTTGACCTTGTCAAATTGTCTGACGCAATTAACCGCAGCTTCTGTAAATCAAATATTATGTCTTCCTGTGTTTTGCTAATCAAACAGGGTTTCCTGTTCCTTGTTAAATGCAAATTGCGCACAGAACAAAACTCAAAAGTGCATTTTCAAGACATTGCCTTTTTATTAGCATACGAGCATTTTTTTATATTTAGCACGATCGAGCAAATAAAAATGACACATACCAACCTAAATCAAGAATTCACTCAAAATCGTTGTAGCTTATACACTGTGTATACAGGGAAAACTGTTGCCAATTACAAAGGAGATCATTAGTAGGTACGGGGACCCGCAGTTGCTACTGTACAGCGACCTTGAGTAAATTGTCCAAGCACCCTCACAGGGAAAAACGATAAGCTGTCAGAGAGCACGCACAGAAAACCTCAGCTGCTCTTGTACAGGGACCGGCAGTCGATATCAATGTTATCGGTTGTTACTGGACAGGACAGACGGCTAGAGTTGGGGTTCGTGTACAGAAGCAACTGCGGGTCCCCGTACGTGTATAATAGACCAGCGTATCCGTAAAGGCTATAACAGTAATTTACGAATCCGGATCCGAGATCACGCCATCTCAAGTGCACTGGTCCGGAAACACTCAAAGCCCAACAATCTAATGCGATTTATCCTGAATGATGCAGACACATTTTCGACCAAATCTAATGAAAGCCGGGTTTATACTTGCACAACACTCTGTACCTCTTCGAATCATCATTACTGACATCCCACTTGCCATCCGAAAGATTCAACAGAATGAATTCCTGCCTGCCCGTATTCAATCCAACACGATTGCCTCCGAAATTCGAATACACGAAGTCAGTATTGCCCCACCATTGCCACGAACTTAGCATTTTATAACCGCCCAGCAGAATATGTCCCTCAGTACCAGCTTTGGCTGGAAGGCGCTGCTCAATTCCAAGCTGTTCTTCAGCGCTCAGCACAGTGGCAATGTCTGGATATGTGCCAAAGCCTCCATCGCAACTAGACCCCATTGAAAAACAGGTCAGACTGGCTGCTGACATCGAGTCAGAGAGCTCTGTGGATACGCAGAAACAGTGGTTCAGAACGCCCCAGTACCGTCCACTACAGGAAACGGACGACGGAACGGTTGCCGTTGGCGGTGGCTGCGTGGTGGTGGTCGTCGTCGTTGTCGTCGTGGGGGTGGTGGTGGGGGTGGTGGTGGTAGTGGGCGTGGTGGTCGTCGTGGGGGTGGTCGTTGTCGTCGTTGTCGTCGTCGCCGTCGTCGTCGTCGTCGTCGTCGTCGTCGTCGTCGTCGTCGTCGTAGGGGTGGTCGTGGTGGTGGCGGTGGTCGTCGTGGTGGTGGTGGGGGTGGGGGTGCTAGGGGTGGTGGTTGTCGTCGTCGTAGGGGTGGTCGTGATGGTCGTCGTCGTCGTGGGGGTGGTGGTTGGGGTGGTGGTCGTCGTGGGGGTGGTGGTGGTTGTCGTCGGCGGCGTTGTTGTTGTCGTTGTTGTTGTTGGGATCGGGATTGTTGTTGACGTCGTCGATGTTGTTGCTGTTGATGTCGTTAATGCTGAAGTGGTCGTGGTTGTCGTAAGTAGAGATGTAAACGTACTCGAAGTTGGTGGTATTGGCGTAGTATTCGAGGGGCTTACTGCTGTGGTAGTGGTTATACTGGGTGATGCAAAGTTGGGTGTTGAGGCGGCAGTTGTCGTTGAAGTTTCTCCTGAGGCTGCTGTTGAACTTAAAGTTGATGTTGGAGCTGTGGTCGTTGTTGGAGCTGCGGCTGAAGGTGTTGCTGTTGTGGTTGTAGTCGAAGTTTCAGCCGGGGATGTAGGAGAAGCTGTGCTGACGGGTGAAACAGTTGTAAAAGTTATAGAGGATGCTACGGAGAGAGTAGTGCCTGAAGTGACAGCCGAGGACAGGGATGATACTGTTGATGCGGTTGATCGTGTTGAAATCGCGGTAGTGGTTGTAGAATCGATCGACGTGGTAACACTCGGTATAGATGTTGAGGTGGATCCTACGATTGCAGCAGCGGTAGTTATTGAGGGTACGCCGGGCATCGTTGAGGTCGACATGCTGTTTGACGGTGAAGATGCTGCATCTGTAGTTGGCGTCACCACATACGTCGACTGTGCGCCCGTAGTTGTTACACTGGATCCCAGACTCGTGCTTTGGGTTGGTCCGGTGGTGAAAGTTGAAGTCTGCTGGTCTCCACGAGGGCTTGTAATTGATGTAGAAGCTCCGCTGTGTGGTGCTGAGCTGACTGTGCTTGATCTGTCGGCTTCAGAAGTGCTGAATAGCTGACTGGTCACGCCTTCAGTAGAGCTGGTTTCTGGAATGCTGGCAGAGATCGTGACAGAGCTTGTGCTACTTGCAATGGTCGTCTCTGTCTGCGAGGTCAAGCTTTCGGTCGTAGTGGATGAAGACTGCTCTTCTGGATTACCAGATGTCGACATTTCAGTGGGAGTTCTTGTCGACAAATTTGTTGAATATTGTGCCACCGTCGTTGAATCCGACGCAGCGCCTGTTCCGCTTGTTCCTGCGTTTGTGAGGGCGGTCTGCGTTGCTTCGTTCGCTGACGTAGCGAGGTGTTCCGCTGATGCTGTCGCACCTAGTTGGTAAGCATCTCCGACAGCTGAAGACGTTGCCGTCGAGGACTCCCTCTGGCCAGCCGTTTCAGACGTCTGTCCGACATTCTCGGGATTCGTGATGCTGGCTGATGTCATTGCCTCGCTGATTGTAGACGCTTCTTCTGTTGTCAATATTCCAGCCACTTCCGTCGTCGACGATACACTACGTGCCTCATTTACATTACCTGGCAGCGAGCAGCGAGACGCAGTGAACTCCACATTTCCTGCTGTCGCACTGTCATTCGGCGCGGAGACTATCGCCGCGAAGAGCTCACAGCTGTCTCCCCAGGTGAAGAGCTGTGCGTCGTAACGCGATGCAGCCGCGGCGCACTGCATTCGGCTGAGGTTGTGTCGAAGCCATAGTAAGTCAGAACCGGTCTCCGAAGAGCGACACCAGCTTCCTTCAGTTTGCGGAGGGAGGCTGGCGATGGTGGATGACGGAATCCCCGGAGATGACGTAGTGGTCGTGGAAGGTGCCGGCGATGACGGAGCTGAAGTTGACTGCGCTGGGGGAGATGTAGAGGTTTCAGATGATATAACGTGTACCACGGCTTCCAATCCATTAACGGATCTCGCTGCCAAAAGACTCGCAGTGAAAAACAAACATCGCGACAAGAATCGCGGAACCATATTCGATGTTCAGCTCTGTAAATGAAAGCTGACACTAGATGACCAGGTGATGTGGCCAGGCGACCCGAACACCTCCCTCTTCAAGACGATACTTCTGCACCGTTTGTTCCTAAAACGTAGGTGATCTTCCAAGCCTCTGACTGTCCACTTGCACGATGCCACTTCACACGATCTTTAAAACCCTACGGCACACTCTTGCGTCGACTTGTTATCGGCACGGGCTTTCGGGGGCAAATGACCTGTTTTCTCTGTTCTCTGTGACTTTAAAAGTAAAGTGCGGCTCGCTCCGTATAATTTCTGCCCCAAGGTCTGATTGTCTGCACAATTTTAATGTGGCAGTGATTGCAGTATGGTGGTCATTGTGAAACACCTGTACTCACGACGAACAAATCGATGCGCAAGTAAAGTTAACTTCGGAGTCGAGGTGCTATGACTTGTTGACTCAAGGAAATGAAAATGTCTAGCCAACGCATAGTTGATGAGGAACTGCTTCATCAACAAGAACGACCAATTACCTTGCGAGATCGGTAACTAAAAACTGTCCAGATGATGTTCAAATTCCTTGGCATTTACTTTGACTTGCAGGATCTAATGCAATAAGCAATATTGTCCTGTGCTACAAACATATTTGTTGGTGATCTTGGCCAATTCCTGTGATTTTGTCATTTTTCAACAATTAAGTCCGCAGATCATTCTTTTGAAAATTGCCAGGGAACTCAGATTTGTTTTTTAATGGGAAAACACAATTCTAACGAATAGTGTTTTGACTACTGAACGCAAATCTTCGGTTACATCAATAAGTCAGCACACGGCACGGTCTAAACTCAGATCTCTATCTGAATTAGGCATATCTGCTGAGAGATGCCAGACAGGTAGAGAAAGATAGAGAGACGGAGAGAGAGAGAGAGAGAGAGAGAGAGAGAGAGAGAGAGAGAGAGAGAGAGAGAGAGAGAGAGAGAGAGAGAGAGAGAGAGAGAGAGAGAGAGAGAGAGAGAGAGAGAGAGAGAGAAAGAGAAAGAGATAGAAGATGGAAACAGAGCTTTGCATTTCCAGACAAGCTACAACTACGAGACGGTCATTGTTATTAGTTTGTAGTATGCACATTGTTTTTAACATTTATTTCTTTTTTGGCATGATACTACTCAGTACTCATATATAGGTAGATACTTGATGCCGTAAAGAGCTATCATAAAACCTCTCACATATTGATGCGTGTAATAGGTATAACATGGTTTCGATCCGACTTCACACTCAGTTTGACTGACCGAGCACTCTCAGTTAGGCTATATCCACATAAACTTTTTGTTAAATGTTTGATGCACTCATTCTGTCCCTTCAATAACTACGCAGTGCTCTGAACAGATGTCGCCCTCGTGTCCCTGGGACCGCTTAGCAGAAGCGTGCTGCCATGCGACATGTGCGTACAAAGCGCCTATTCATTCATCCATCCACTTGATAGGGGCTTTACGTGTTTAGCTTCGTCACTGATAAAGACACTCTAAGATACGATATTTCAAGTGGCGTTTTAATTCCTTATTCCTGTATAGCTTTTGAAAACTTGAGATACCTAATTCCGACGTCACGCAATACATGCTTTAATTGACATGAAAACTTAAATACAGAGACCAGAGATCTTTGCACGAATGGAGTAAAATGTGCGTGAGCTCTTGCCTAAACAATTTCTCCCCGCCCTTTTATATTACCACTCTGTGGTTCAATTGACGTGTCGTCAATTATTTGTAAGTATATATTACATGACGCGCCTATTTCACGCGTTTCACGAAGCTCATTTGTGTCTTTTGCGATTTCAGATGGGTAGTTTGACACACAGGACGTTTGTCATCTATTCACTGACACATGACAAATGCGACACAGGTGTAGACCCAATGGCAGACCCTGTATCCGGTTATCACAGGTGTCCCGAGGGGGAGAGCGGTCTGCCACGTCACCACAGCTGTGTGTCGATCGTCCCGGCCGAGTAAAAACGACGCTTGAGTAACTGGGAGTGCGTCGATGCTGTAAACTGCTCGGTGCGATCGATGCTAAAATCGGCCAGAGAAAACAAGTAGCTTGCAGCAATGATTGAAATGGTTAGAGCGAGTAATTCGTTAAAAAATGACATGTTTTTATGTGGTGTGCCATCAGGCAAAAATTTACCGTCATCAGTAAAACAAGCAATATTTTTTGGCGATGAAGCTGTATATTGTATAACTTCATTTTTCACACTTTCTGTGTGTGGCTGTGCTTCATAAGTAGCAAAGACCAGATACTTTATCGTATGTTAAAGAAGTGTTAATTCATATACCCCAAGCTAAATGATTATGTTAACTTTTTCTTTTCGGGATTCACTAAAGCCAATAAGTTACCTAGTTTAGACCAAATTTTTGGCTTCATTGTTCGGTGCTTTTACTTGTCTGAACTATCACAACCGGTAAACAATGCCAATCAAGACATCTGAAACATTTGGTTCAAAATAATTCTTACCTCAATTTAGCAAAAAAAAAAAAAAAAAAAAAATTGAAACATCAGATAGGTTATAGGTGCCTCATGATGTCGAAAATTAAACCTTTCAGAGAGAATATGCTTCCACAGCTTAAAAAAGTCTTTAAAACTGCAATCTTTGTAGATAAATTTAATTCTGTTCAAACCAAACGACCTTGCTCTATCTTTATCTTATGCCTAACGGCGCTGTTCCATTATTATCTCTGTTGAAGATGCTCATTGGTCAGGCGCACAGACAAGTGCAGATAATCCGATAACCGATTTAGATTACTCCAAGAGACTTTCGAAACAACGCGATATTGAAGCAGTGATTGCAATTTGCGTAATCAAAGACAAAGAGGCGCTAAGAGGAAAGCATGCTCCTAGTCGCAACTGTTTATCTTCCCAGTACCTACCTACTTTGATACCGACTGAAGTGGAGTTCTGCCGTTGTTGGTGGGCGCTTCTGAGTTCTGCGCCTCGTTCCATAAAGCGAGTCCGTAACTTAGGTACGCCGGTTTGGGTGCGGTTATTTTTTCACATCTTAGTTTGCTATTTTGGCGCGATTTTTACAATTTCTGGCGCATTCCACTTGTTTACTTTAGCGGGCATAGGGCAATGGTTTACTGGGTTTACTCGAGGTTTACTAACGGGAGATGTGTTGGATTGTTGCAGTGATACTTGGAATATAAAGAAGAAGTGAAGCAATTGTGATACCTATTATTTTTTATAATGACAGAAGGAACGTGGAAGAAAAAACATTTTGTGCAGCATTTGAAAACTAAGAAATAGAATGAAAGAAGGGTTGCTACTTGTCATGCGCCCGAAACCAGCCACCTCATCATCATAGCATGGTAATAATAGTTAAAGTTTATGTTAAAAAAGAATAGAAGGAGCTTCTGCAAAGGTGATGCCTCAAAGCCGTTAAGTCAAGTCAGGCATGCTCTTACAGACTGAACGTGCAAGTTACGAGACCCCATACTGCTCCAGTGCAAGTGGCTGGTGCTTATGTTGTGCAATTTGAGATACTTTGTTTATATTTTGTGGCATAATATCTAGAAAGTTTTGTGCAAGTCTGGTGATGACTGATAATTCAAATACCTGGTAAGTGATAGAGTAAAATTACAAGTGTTTTTTCTGTAGAAGAAATCTTTAATTCTATTTTTACTTTGCTTACATGCTGTCATTATTATATTTGCCTCTGTTGAGCTGGGTATTTCATTATATATTGAACTTCCAATTTTTTTTATTGAAATTCCTACATATTTCATGTCAGTCTATTGCATAATTATATTGTGTAGTTAACATACTTGATGATATACAAATGAATGGTACCTATAGAGTCTCGATGTGGGTAAATGAGAACCAATGAGCTTATATTTTTTACAATGGCATCAAGTCCTCTTGTCATGGCCATGGATATCACTGAAGATTTTGCTCAACTGCCAAAGAGAATCCTGTGCAAGGAAATGTTTTGCATGATTTGGCTTAACACTTAACAGCATACATTTTATTTTCCCAGTTGCATTGGGGCTCTGCTGGAGTTTGCTGATGACAGGATGCTGAAGGGCTGAAGCTGGCAGCTGTGGCAGGAGTCCAGTGTCCACCAGCTCAAGATCCGACGCCGCCGCGTCGCCGCCGTGCGGCACTCCGCGGAGACGGGGACGGTGGTCATGATTGAAGACACCGCACTTCCCGCCTGGACTGTCCGGTCGGAGACTGGTAATCCCTCCGGTGAGCCGCACACCGTGGAGCTAGTTACTGCACCGCGCGTGTCCACCCGCAGCGCAGTGCCAGCAACGGTGCCGTGAGTGCGACATCTGCGTGCATATGACGCAGTGCGACTGTCACGACTCGCAGCTCAGTGTCAACTGTCAGTGTGACAGTGCGGCTCGCGGTTTAGCGCGGTTTTAGCGTGCGGTTTTAGCGAGGTGCTCTGTTGTATATAACCACCTTGATGGAGATCTATGTGCTGCCGCTTGAGTTTCAATGTACAGTTTTATGCATCAAACTAGCGTAAATGGCTGTCAGAGGTCAATTTGAAGCGCACTTAGTACCCATTGGAACCCACCCCGCCCACCACAGAACGACCAACGGAACCTTCGGCAGAAGCTCCTTCACAGCCGCGAGATGACCACCCTACGACCGATGCCGACTCTGATGCCGTCTCCACGTCCGCCGGCCCTAACATCTCGGCCAGGGACAATGTCACAGGTTCTGATCCTCCACTGAACGGACCCGCACAGGGCGAAAGCCCACCCGACGCTCCCTCTGATCGCGCTCAGCTGGGAAACTGAGGCAGAATGGAAAAACGTCGCACACGTACCCCATTAGCATTGTACATTGTAACGTGAACGGGCTCTGCAGCAAGATAGCTTCTCTCCAAGACACACTTCAGCTTGATTCTTCAACGGACATCTTCCTGGTTTCTGAGACGCATCTTACAGCGGAGGTTTCCGACGCAGCAATTCAAATTCCGGGGTACAAGCTCATGCGAAATGACAGCGGAACGACCAAAGCTCACGGAGTGGCGGCTATGTGGCTGAACATCTTCAAATCGACAATGTCAACGCTTCATTCCGCAATGTCTTGTCATTCCGCATGACCAGGTTCGACACATACATTTACGTGGTGTACAGGCCCCCTTCATACTCAGCTGCTGACAATGACTGCCTCCAATCATTTCTCACAAGTAGCTGCATCGACAAGGAAGCCGTGCTCCTAGGCGATTTCAATCTCCCTACTATAGATTGGAGCTCACCTGACGACCCGACGAGACACGCCTCAGCATCTGACACCCGATTCAGCAACTTGTTCGATCTGCTCGGCTTGACGCAGTGGGTCACGGAGCCCACATTCCCACGCTCGGGGAACATTCTTGACTTGATCTTAACAAACGAGAACGATCGAATGGGGCTGGTGTCGGTCCAAGCTCCTCCTCCTGGCTGTGACCACTGCAGCATCCACTGTCAGTACTTCTTTGATGTTGAAATCGCATTGCAACACACCTCGCTCCATCACCTCTTATGGGAAAGAGGGAGATATGGAGACATGAATGCCATCTTGGCAGACATAGACTGGGTTTTCGAATTCCAATTCCTCACTGCGCAAGAAGCACTCAAGAGATTGATGGACATCTTGTGCCCACTGATATCTCAACTGATACCAACTGCCAAGCAAGGAAAGGCTCGCCGGGTCCCATGGAAAACCAACCCACCTTCTTCGCTCAAACGTCGACGAGCATCCACCTGGTCAGCATACAAACAAGCCCGAGCATCCTACGGCAAGCAAGCGCCAACAACCCGATCACGACTGAATGATTTCTTAGGCGTAAATAAACAACTCCGCAACTTTGCCGTTCGCTCGCAGATCGACTACGAGAAGACTCTCTTGTCTAAGTTGAAAGAAAGCCCGAAACTGCTCCATGCCTATCTGCGCCACAAGAAACAATGCAGGTCATCAGTCGGACCGCTGAAGGCGCCTTCGGGATCGATCATCGACGACCCGAAGTCGATGGCAGATGTTTTTGTTGAGGCGTTTGCTGAAACGTTCTCCAATCAGGATCTACCCAACCCAGCTTCTCACCAGTCATGTGACGCGATACTTGAACATGTTGAGTTCACAGTAGAAGACGTCAGGACAATACTCTCCCAACTGTGCGTCAACTCCGCCATGGGGCCGGATGGTCTTCACCCTCACCTGCTAAAGGCTTGCGCTTCGAAGCTAGCACAACCACTGCACCGGATCTTCAAGCTGTCACTGTCAGAGGGAGTCTTGCCTGCTCTCTGGAAACTGTCACACGTTGTGCCCATCTACAAGAAGGGGTGTCGTCTCGACCCCCTTAACTATCGCCCAGTGAGCCTCCTATCAGTACCATCCAAGTGCCTGGAACGTCTGATCTATCGTGAACTGCGCGATTTCCTGACAGAAAACTCAATTCTTGCAGACGAACAGTTCGGATTCAGGTCGGGACGATCAACCGAAGACCAGCTTCTTCTCACTTATGACTATATATCAAAGCAGTGGGATGACGGGCACATTGTAGACCTGATTCTCTATGATTTCTCCAAGGCCTTTGACACAGTGAGCCATGTCGTCCTCATCGAGAAGCTCAGGTGCATCGGTCTTCGAGGAACCATTCTGACATGGCTGCAAGAATTCCTCACGGACCGTACCATGCGGGTGGTGGTGAAGAGCACCCTGAGCACCCCAAGAAGTGTGCGCAGTGGCGTGCCGCAAGGCTCCATCCTGGGACCAGCGCTCTTCCTTATCTATATAAACCATCTAGCGACCCAGCTCAGGTGTCAGTACAAGATTTTTGCGGACGACTTGAAGGTATACATGTGCATCACCAAACCTGAGATCGACATGTCGAATTTTCAGTCTGATGTCGACGTACTGCACACAACCGCATCATCATGGGGCCTGACCATGAACCTGAAGAAATGCGCCGTCATGAGGTTCCAGAGACGATTCCATGCGCCGCTGAGACCCACCTACTTCTTGCAGGACGAACTGCTTCCCTGGACACACTCCCATGTGGATCTGGGAGTCACTGTCGATGACGACCTGAAGTTCCATGGGCAAGCAAGAGGTGCAGCAAGGAAGGCGGGTGGAGTTGCCCACAACTTTCTGAGAGCTACCCTCTGTAGAGAGCCGGACTTCATGGTTCATGTCCTCAGTACACATATTCGCCCTGTCCTTGAGTACGCGTCGGTGGTGTGGAACACTGGTTTTGTTGAAGACTCTAAGAGACTCGAGGCAGTGCAAAGACTCTGGACTCGTCACGTCAGGGACCTGAAGGACAAGACCTACGAAGAGCGGCTCAGATCACTCAACCTGTACTCTGTCAAGGGACGCCTACTGCGGGCAGATCTGATAAAATGCTGGAAAATATTCAGAGGACGCTGTCCGATAAAACCGGCAGATCTCTGGGACATTGCAACCGACCATCGCACCCGAGGCAACATGTACAAGATCAAGACTCGTCGCTGTCAGCTCGATACCAGGGCGCGTTTCTTCTCGGAGAGAGTTGTCAGCGAATGGAACTCTCTACCCAATCAGGTCGTTAACTCGGAATCCATATCCGAATTCAAGACAAGCCTGGCAGAAGCTCTAGGCAGCCGACTGTTTGAATATGACGCATGAGGGCGTCACGGTGGAAGCTTCAAGCAAGTAGTCCACCATGTGAAGCTCATCGAGTCCAGGCAGACAACGAGCAATGTCTCAATTAAATCCTGTGTCACATTCCCGAATATCTGTTAGCAGACGCACTATTCCAGCTCTCACGTGTACCTTACTCCATCTTACCGTGGGAGTATTGGCGCGTCTCTGCCATTCTTGGTTTCCTTCCCATCCCCATGCATTGGACGGGACGTGGAAACCTAACAGGTGAGTCTAACAGGTGAGTCTAACCCAGCTGGGTTGAGCGAGTCATGTGACTAGTCCCGATGAACGTACTGTTTCGATGTCGTCAGTCGTAGACTTTTGTAAACCATTCGTTTCGGAGCTCTGTGTTGTGTTGTTCGGGATCGCAGTTGTTTGAGCAGTTTGCTTTATGCGTCGTACGCTGGCAGAACGCTGGTCGTACACGAGTCATATGTTTCCTTTCGCCCCTAATGGGTTACTGCGGTACCTATGCAGTTGGAATGTGTCTCGAGACACTAAATGGTCGGACTTGGTTGTCAATAGCTGC
The DNA here is from genome assembly GCF_019059575.1 of Amphibalanus amphitrite. Lineage (NCBI taxonomy): Eukaryota > Metazoa > Arthropoda > Thecostraca > Balanomorpha > Balanidae > Amphibalanus > Amphibalanus amphitrite. The sequence continues at coordinate 147,497 of NW_024882485.1, read as the reverse complement.
GCTTGAAAATGGTGCATTTTTTGCATTTTGCAATGCAATTTTATTGCCGATACCGTATTGGTAGATAGTGTCAGAAGTTGGCCATTTGATGCGTTGTCAGACGCTGTTGCCTTAGTGCTGACAAATTGATGGGCGGCGTTTGTGTTCCTGTTAAGAAACGGATCTCAATATAAGGTGATTCAGTGGTAGGAACCCGAATGCATTCGTTCAGACTTTCCATTTTATGGGGATGCACTGTTTCATGAGCAAGAACGAGCATGGCTCTGGTTGAGCGAAGCGCAATCGATATTTGTTACCGTGTTTGTAGGCTGTGAGCACATTTACATCACTATTAATCTCCACGCACCAGCATTATCTGAACTGCTTGAACCCATAGAGATCTTATATACATATAAGATCTCTATGGGTCATATGGGCTATGTATATGTTGCAGGCACTTTAGAAAATCAGTCATTTTGTAAAATGCCTAGGCATTTTACAAAAAGACGGCTGTTTGAAAAATGACTGAACGCAACCAGGCTTTTTTCAAAATGGCTAGCCATTTTACAAAATGACTAGGCATTTTGCAAAATGCCTGACCAGCATGGAACGTAGATCCCACTACAGATACTATGGCCAACAGTTTTTGGACGTCTTCCTATACCCTATAGGTACGTGTTCAGCCTGTAGCTGATCGATTTGAAGCTCTGTGATGACGACAATGCTGAGTAACGACCAGGTTGACGCACGGACGCTCACTCACAGCCCACGGATCAACAAAGAAGCCCAGTGTGGACCACCCCTCCCCTCCTCAGTTGACTGGACAGCGCTCATTGGCTCTAAGGAACTTCAACAAGTCTACCCTAGGCCTAGTCCACACAATTGTTTACAGTATTATTGTTCAGGTTTTCTTCCTAACTTTTCTTTGGAATAAAAAAGCTCTCTGATCACAATGAATGTTAAAGCAATAATTAACAAAACACGATTAATTTTGTTCTGTGGCAACAGCTTTGAGTACCTACTTGCATGATCCCAGTTAAAAATATCAAGCTCCACATCGGGAGAATCATCAGGTCGCTTGGCGTAGGACGAGAGCGTTGGTTTCAGAAGACACTAACGCCTATGTAAGTGTGTGGGATCGAATCCTCGCGACCTCTAATAGTTTTACAGATACAGGCCGGCATAGGGCCAGTCGTTTGTTGACGCTCCAGATCGATCATTTTAAATCCAGAAGCGTCGCTGACGTGGGGGTTGGAAATGTCGCGGGCCTGCATTTCTCAAAATAGAGGTAGGTATGGACTTCCCACTGCTGGACTCCTCTGGTCATAATGCTGGACTCCTCGGTCCACCTACACGCTACCAAAACGTATATAATTAGGTACTCGTATCTACAACACGCTGCTCAGTCATTTTGTAAAATGGCTAGGTATTTTGTAAAATGCCTAGGCATTTTGCAAAATGACTGGAGAGTCAGTCATTTTGTAAAATGCCTAGGCTTTTTGCAAAAAGCCTGAAAATTCAGGCATTTTGCAAAATGCCTAGGCATTTTACAAAATGACTGATTTTCTAAAGTGCCTGCAACATATATAAGGCATAGGCGTCGCCAGACATTTTCGGTTGGGGGGGCAAAATCAAGTTTTGTGTTAAATCTTGCCTTTCCCCAGCCGTTACTCACTCGTTTTACATATCATTCGACGCGCAATGGTGCGAGGAATCCGATGGTGACAAAGTTTTCCTTCTAGCTATAGCATGTATTTTTTTACAAAAAAAATCAAAATTTTGAAATTTCTGGACAAAAACCAAACAAAAATGACCGTTAATTACAGTGGCTGCGATTGCCGACGCACTGCAGAGGGCCCCTGTGCAGACTCTCGTCGCTCAAGTCATGATCATTACCCAGAAGCAGGTGAAAAACGCTCCATTTGAATCGGATCACCTCGCTAAAACCTCCATTCACGCATGCATGCCGAGGCTTTACGTGAAATGCATAGGGCTTATCCCAGCCGCCGATTGTAGCTAAGAATTGGGCATTCAGCGGAGACTGAGAGAGAATGTCGGAAGTGTGAATCGGAAGTACATCATTCATCCTTGCTGCAGTGAGAAGAAGTGTTTTGTTCACTCGAGTGTGAACAAAAAGTTTCTGGTTTTTCGAGTGAAGGGAAGCGCTGCAAACGAGACCAAAAATATTTAACGGAACCAAAAGTTACGCACGGCATAGCGGCAAGGGATCCCTTAGAGATAGGATTGCGACTTCCAGGCCATTTCAGGCCACTCAGGGTCAGTGTGGACTCTCAGAAGCCTGCTTAGGATCCCGGAGATCGGCGTGGGTCACCCCAAATATTTACGTGTAGGTATGTGGTGCTTTAGGGCTTTCCGAGCCTAAGGTGGGCCCGGAAAGCCCTTTAGGGCACACGAGCTTTCAGAAGCCAGTGTGGGCGGCGGGCGGAAAGAGACTAGGCCCAGGGTGAGCCTGGAGCCCTCGAACAACAGTGTGAACCGTCGGGGTCTGTGTCTAATCCTTAAGGACCCTACGTTGGTAGGGACATAAGAAACATGTGTTGCGACCCTCAGAGGGACACGTGAGTTGTGACCCCTCAGATGCCGGGTTGGGGTTAGTAAAGTCTGTCCCCTCAAAAGTTCGGCTGAACTATCATAGGCCAGTTGAGGTTTTCAGAAATTTTCGAAGGCATCCTCAAAGATTCGTGTGGCCCTTCAGAGGTCTACGTATGTATAATGTCCTCAAAGATCCCTGTATGGGCCCTCTAGAGAACATGGACACCAGTGGGACTCTCAGAGGCCGGTTTGGGCCCTCCGAAAGCTTCTTAGAGCTAAATGGAGCTCCTTAGGAGCCTGTGTGAAAAGCAGGCTCATGAGCCCTGCGGCACTTGAACGGTACTTGTGCCTGTCGCAGACATTTGACGAGAGTTGAGAAAGGCCCCGAAGATTTCGTGTCACGCTTTGAACGAAAATTATGTGTCAGCACTCCAAAATTTATGAAAATCAGCTACAAAATGTAATAAAGAACCAACTAGGAACATGGCATGAATCATGGCATTGACATTTCCGAGTCTGGAGTCGGAGTCTTGAAGATTTTGGCGACTGCGACTCCGACTTTGGTTTGAACTGCGCGCACGCTCCAACCTATAGCCTAGGAGTTCTATAGCCTTGGCTCCAACAGAGTCTGACCTCACAGGCATTCTCAGAAAGGTACCCCCATTTTTCCCCGACTCCAAAATCTCATCGGATCTGTATCGATCTCAGGGGGTGCCCGGTCCGAGGTTGGGGGGGCAAGCTGCCCCGCTTGCGACGCTAATGATATAAGGTCTCTATTCTTGAACCTACACTTCATTTGCTAAATGTCGGGGTCGTCGTCAACCTACGGTCCGTGGCCGTTACGTTTGGCCAATGACTAGATTTCGTACATATTAACTGGTTCATATAATCACAGCATGATGCCCCGAACAATTTTTATTTGATTCACTGATAATGCATGCATCCCAGTGGCCAGTACCCCACAAACTGAGAAGTGAGACTGAAACCGGACAACTCGCTTTTCGAGGTTCAAGTTCATTATCTTTAGATGGTATGTTATGGTAAGCATTTAATGTTTGAAGAAAATGGTCAGCGTTAGCAGTGCTAAGTGGGTATTATGAGCTTTCAGTTATTTGAATATTTGTTTCAGCTATTATTCTTATGATATCTCCTGTCAATTTTACGCGGAATATCCAGTATTATCTTATACAATCGCGGTAACTACATATTTTCTGCCGGTTACTGTTATTATCATTGATTCGTAATATTTCGCTACGAACGTGGCTCGATTCACCTTGTAATTATATTGGCATTCCAGATTTTAAGAATAAACATCTTTTTATGCATTCCAATTCCATCAAAATGTCAATATGCAAAGACAAGGTTATAAAAACTGCAGCAGTTTTGCGAGTCGAAAATAGCTGTAAAATAGGCTTGTATAACTTCAACAACAGTGCGCCGAAAAACGTCTAAAAACGCGTAAACAAAAACTAAGATGTAAAAAAATAACTGCACCCGCCGGTTTTTGGTCTTGTATTGCAAGTGCATGTGAAGTGATGACGATAGCTTGGATCGTTGAATTTAGTTATCTTGCAAGTTAGAACAGAAGGGAGAAGGGGAAAATAAGTTTATCGCTTCACATGCACTTGCAACACAATACCAAAAACTAGCGTAAATTACGGACTCGCTTTATGAAACGAGGCCCTGACCTAATTAGTCGTCAAATAACACTTCAAATATTGATAAGAGGACGAAAGCACATGCACAACATACTGCATTAAAGATAACTTTTGATCGGGGATGACGTTTAAGGATTATAGCCAAAACTAGCATTTACCGTAAAAGAGGGATACACCGCAAACATGAGTTCACAAAAAAGTAGGTAAATAGTTTTCAGGTGCCATGCACGGCACCTGGCAATTGGCATGATAGCAGCCGAACATTATTTGAATTTGAATGGCATTACTATGAATTGCAGCAGACTGTACCTAATGCTAGCGACGTTACAATAAATGGCGCACTAGTGGCAAATGCTATAACAAACACAAACGTTCCTATTATGATAGGACACGGGGAAACACGATACAAGTAACAAGATACTAATATTTCGACAGCATATTCAGAACTATATCCCGTCACTTGAAACTTTGCTTAAAAAGCATGTAAGATCCATGCTTGGATATGTTAAGTTACGGGTGCGATTAAAACTTAGAAAAAAAACATCCGTCTATGATCTATGTAAGCTTTTCAAAGCTAGCTTAGCAACTTATGACTTCTTGTAAATCAAATTCAACATACCCCTTGTGACGCAAGTACTTCCATCATCATCCTTCCTGTCCTATTTCTGGGTGTTTTTCTTCGCGGAATATTTTGTGGAGCAATATTGTTTGCTTCTTGTGTTGACCGTCACTTTCAAACAGTCAATAAAATATATTACTCAAACTGTCAAAACCATATGAGTTAAGTCGTTTCAAATGGAAACATTCAAATTCCATTGCTAATTACTTTTACTGTCAGGAGTGACGGAACTGAGGAAAGGCGCTGCAGTCACACAGGTGATGCATTTTATTACCTAATCTCACCATCAAGACCACCACGTGTTAACGTCATGTCTAGCAACGTGAATTTAACGTGAATATTGTTCTTCAGCAAATTATTTGGTTTTTGATGTAAAAGCCACGATGCATACAAGTATATGGATCCTACACCATTCAGCATCTGCTTTGGGATAAGCTCTGGTACCTATTGTCTTTTGAGCATGGTTAGCAAGGTAGGGAGAATGAACAACCTTTTACTCCTCTTATAGGTTGCAAAATGGATATAATGAAAATCAACAGAATGTATTTCGATATTGCATCGTCATCAGAATAAGAATAGCCAATTATGAGGCGTAACAAAGCCAATTCACACGGAATAGGTACTTACAAACACGTGCATCATTTGATATGGCTCTATAGGGAGGTTGATATGACACTCGTTGAATAAGATCAATCAAGGCGTACAATCATTCAAATGCGCGTCAACATTTACGGAATATACCTACACAATGAAACATCATGCAAATATCGAAATACGATTGATCGCGAGGAGGCGCGACTGCCGAACATATCAAACTTGTGAGCCGGGCCAGATGTGAGGCGGGGCTGCCTCGCCTTACAAGTGTGACATTTCCTCGAACCGGCCGGGCAGGGAGGACTTAACATGGCTGACCTGGTGAGGTATTGGGTCAGTTTCCACTGGTGCAAGCGACATGCGCGTTCCGGGCTGCCTGGTCGCTGCCGCACCAAAAACGTGCACAGAATCGTGTGTACCATAATATGACAAAACTAGGGGAAACTAAAAGACCCATTCAGGAACGTTTTTAACGAGCACTTCAGGGACGCCAAAATACCGTAACTGGGTTTGTGCCTGTGGATGATTTGTGAAATAAACTAAACTAAACGAAACTAAATATTATAGGCAAGGACAGTCAGTGCCGCGGCCGGTTTCATAGATGGTGCGACTATGTATAATGACCATGGATGAAGGATTCCTAATCCATGTGTAGGCTATGGACTACAGTGACGCTGTTTTGAACCCTGACGGTGGTTTGTTCTATTTTTTATTCCGTCCTTGGTTCTCTCCCAGTTTCCCGGAGGTGGTTCTTTCCAGTTTGACTCCGATGGCAAATCTTTCCGGTCTATCGGAGACGGTTCGTTCGGCTCTATCACAGGCGGTTCTGTTCCACCTGGACCCGAGGTGGTTCTCTCCAGTCGAATCTCGGATCGCACCGGCCGACAAACTGCTGATATTGCACGTTCTACTCCTAGTCCTAACCGACCACGGCTACCGCCTACCGGTTTCGTCCAGTCAATATTCAGTGGCTCGCTTATCTCCACATTGAGTTTCATGTTTCCAATTTCAAATGAACACCTTTCTATTTATGTATTCTATTATATTTCTTATTCTTTTCTCTTATATTTATATTTCTTATCATTCTATTTCTACATATTATATGTTACCTATATTCATTTCGTCTTATAATGTTTTGTAATTTGTCTTACTTTCGGATAAATATCAAGTCTTCAGACTATTTTCCTCTGACGTAGCTGGCGATCCAAGACTTGCCATATGTTCAGTTGCTTATCATCAGCTGGTAAGCATGGTTTTCTATCAGAGCCTATTTTAAGGGAATTTGACTGGGGGGGCAACCTGGAAAATTGTCTTTAATAATCCATTAACCCTCGCCCGTATTGGTGTTTCCAGTAGCGAGCGTATAGGGGGGGGGGGTCCGTTGGACCCTCCCCCTTGCCGTTTCGCCCCTGATCGAGCTAGAGCTTCGCGGAAAAAACGACCGTGTTGCCCGTGATAAAAGGAAGCCGATTATACCTAATTTTAAGGTCCTAGGTCATCGGTTGACCTTCCAGGTCAGGTCATTGAACCAAAAGTCGGGAAAATCGGGACCTGTTAGAGCGTCGTAAAGAGTGGCTGCTATGGTTTTTCGGGGTGCTGATCACGAATATCATGTTAGTTATGATCATAGATGATGTCTTCATGCATTTAGGCCAGGTCAGGTCAGGTCAGGTCAACCAGTAAGGGTTTTGCCGGGTATTCGTAGTAGGTGGCAACCGCCTCTGACAGCTTCGTAACATGTTACGAAGGCACCAGAACTACTTCGTAAATGGTCAAATGGTTGCTTAATTCGAATTCAGCTCCAAAAACTAGCCTAGAAAGTAGAAACATATAAAACTCGAAAATGTGAACCGAGGTCATCAAAGGTAAATGATCTGACCTGACCTTCCGGTGATCTTGACACCCACCCTAATGCATGGGAGCTACATCATATCCCATGTTTGAACGTTTGAAACCACGAAAAGACTGCAAACGCGCGGCTAATGCGAGGCGACATACGCCGAATCGCGACCTCGGCCAAACATGGTGCCATGGTGCTAGGCCGCCGGTGCATCTGAAAGAACTGTGGTGCCCCTGACAAGCCTGAAGTTCCAACGACAGGCCCGTGGTGCCCCTGACAGGCCCATGATGCCTTTGCGAGGCCAGTGGTGTCCACGTGAGGCCGGTGGTGCCCCTGGGCCCTGACAGGACTGTGGTGCTCCTGACAAGCCTGGAGTGTCCCCGACAGGCACGTGGTGCCACTAACAGGCCCAAGGTGTCCCAGTCCCTGCGAGGCCGGTGGTGTCCCTGCCAGGCATGTGGTGTCCATACTAGGACTCTGGTGCCCCTGACAGGTCCGTGGCGCCCTTGCTAGGCCTATGGTGCCTCTGGCAGGCCTATGGTGCCCCTGGCGGGCCTGTGGTGGTACCCCTGACAGGCCCAAGGTGGTGCCCCTGCGAGGCCGGTGGGACCCCTGGCAGGTCTGTGGTGCCCCTGGTAGACCTATGGTGCTCTTGCTAGGTTGATGGTGCTCCCAACAGGCCTGTGGTGCCCCTGACAGGCCGGTGGTGCCCCTGGCAGGCCTGTGGTGTCCCCGGGCCCCAAGAGGGTGGGGGGTCATGACCCATATGACCCACCCTTAGATACACCACTGGTCATTACTTAGGTACAGACTGACTCATTTGACATCCATTGCAAAACAAGTCACAGTAGTTACGTAGTATGTTTGTCACCCTGTTCCTTTATGCCCATTTTTATAGTGGGCAAATCTCGACGACTAGGGGGGCAATTCTGTTGAGTGCGGGGGCATTTGCCCCCCCCCCCCCAGTTAACATGTTAAAATAGGCCCTGTTTTCTATAATCAGCTTGTAGACAGTGACGCCATGTCAAAACCACCAAGAAATTGGAGACGAGCAAGAGTGGATTTCCTGCGTTTTATTAGATACAGGTCACTACCCGTACCGTAAGAGACCTCGACCCTTATAAGGTGCACTGAGCAGAGGACTTCCTTCCTGGAAATTTCTCCCGTTTCCAGAGGCGGGTCGCCGTGTCGAGACCGGCCGGGCCGGTAGTCAGCAGTGTATTGATCCGCTCCGAAGCTGCGCAGCGCGCTGCACTTCATTTCAGCCAGGGATAGGATGGGACACGGTGTGCGGGAATCTTGCATCCTGTCGTAGGTTAGGGGGATAAAAGCTGACGGAATTTTCCGTTAATGGGACTCGAGCATCGTGCAACGGAATGACCCGGTGATCGGTCTGGAACTCTGGACTGTTGAAAAAGTGTACACCGTACAGTGCCTTGAGATTCATGGTGCGTTCATTCATTCATTCATTCTTTTAGTGCGTTTATTCGTAGTTGGCATTTCTTCGCAAATAGTATTATTTGAGAAAAAAAAAAATGAAATGTAAGTACAGAAAGCCACATGTTATGCATTATGTACGGAAGCGAAATTCGCTACTTTTTTATTGGTTTAAATGTTGGGGAATACCTGCTCCCCACCCAAGTGCATCCAATAACCATTCCAGTTATAAACCTTACATGATCCGTCCGTCAAACTAAGGCCAAACTCAACACATTCACAAGTTACAGCCACATAGCATTGAAGGTTTCATTTAACATTAACTATCTTTCGATCTTAGCACTGAACACCATAGCTAATAATAGGGCACCATGGGCCGTATTCATGTCGATCATTTTCGTAAGAATTTTCTTAAGTTTGACCTACTTCTTAAGTAATTTTTTTATTCACGTGAATTCCGTCGATAAAAACTTTAGAAGTGTCGACGTGAATACCAAATTATACTTACGAAAGAAAATCGACTTACGAAGTCGACGTGAATACGGCCCCATATCTCGTACTTACTCGTTTCAGTTCGACGAACCTCCAAAACCAATGTCTCGCCGGGAGTCCTCTCAGCTCTCACAGTGATGCACAACACTGTCAGAGGTGCCCAGACCTCGCTCGGACCGAGAGGCGGCCGCCCTATCCTCTCTCGGAGTCGGCCCAACTGAGACTGGCGGCTCTCACCTCTCAGATACCGACCGGTCACGTGATATCACACGCGGTCGGTGTCGGGCTACTAATGGCGGTCACGTGACGGTCTAGTGGAGAGGAGATATCTGAGAAGTGAGAAGTGCCCCCCCCCCTCCCCACACACACACAAACACGTCACAAACACACAAAAGCATACGTACGCAGTACGCACTTTCTCATTGAAGGCAATAACACATGCTTTACTCTCCAAATCATATCAACGTCACAATGACTACAAGAGAATGTTGAATCTAGCACGGCCGACACCAATTGACCTTTTATTCTGACATCAACGGTTGTCATCGATATTCGATGTACTGAGGTCACATCGTGTGAAAGACCTTCGAGTTATAAAAAGATGAGTTTGAAACATTTAGCCAAGTGCCTCTTCGTTGTCCCGGTTGAATTCAAATATTTATTCTGGGAAGAAGCAGACGGTGCAAATCTGACGAGGTCTGACGTCAAAAGGCTCATTCTGTTGTTTATGTATTTTAAGTCGCTAAAAATACATACATTTGTGCCTACTGCCACCAATTTTATAACCTATTTTGCTAATGCCCTACAGCTACTCAGCAAGTACAACAGTGCTGACTAGGTGCACCTCGCTCCTCAGATTAAATTGATTAATGTAAAGGTTTGGTAAAGGTTTCCTTTTTCCCGCTCCGTTTTCCAAAATACTATAGCTTGCTCCAACAGTGTGCTGAATGTATTGTATTGACAAAGGCAGACAACTCCACATGGGCGTGGCTATTCTGTGTCTCTAGTCACAGAGAGTTAAAAAGAAAACATACATCAGGGTAAAATGGGAATAAAATTTACCGTCAGAAATCACACACCCACGCACACACCAGGCACTCAATGCACACGTCATACGCAATCACATCACCGACAATAACAGCCTCTCGGAACCCCATCAGAAGTGCGCCTTTACTGCTTTCTTAAAACTGTCCGGGTCGAGATCTAAAAGGGCAGCGGGCAGCTGGTTTAAAAGCGCGGTCGCTTGGTGTGAAAAGGCCCGCTGCCCAGCCGCAGTGCGCGAAACCGGTGGCCGTAGGCGACGGTCATTCCGGGTGGAGCGGTCACCACTGGCCCGCGACCCCGCGTTCGTGGCGAACAGTGAGGCGAGGACGGTCGGTTCACCGCGCACAATCACACCGCGCGCGACAGTCACCGCTGCGACCCGGTACATGTCACTGGCCGATTTGAGGCGCAGGTCATCCCGCGCGCGAGATACGTGATCGTACTTTTTGAGGCCGGTAATAACTCTTGTAGCGAAGTTAACCCGCGCCCCACTGGGGTCTGCGTATAACACGCCCTACTGGGGGGGGGGGGGGGGGGGGGCTATTCATAGCCCCCCCTCCTAACTCCGAAACTACTGGGCCGATCGTCAAAATTCAAACGGCGTCTGATAGTCCCGGAAAAACTGTCGAGCGAAACCTAATTTCATTGACCTCGAGGTCACCGATGACGTCACAGGTCAGGTCAAAGTAAAAATTATTAGCATTTTGGCTTCTTCACGTTTTGGGCTCTGGCCGCCGTCTTACAAGTCAGATCAGGCTCATTTTTGGTTCACACACTCGTGAACAGATGCTCTAGATACTCTGGGGGTACCAAACTTGTACTTTAATTTTCAGGTCAAGGTCAGGTCATCACAGGTCACGAAAATATTATGTCATCCGTCGGTCACGTGACACATGTTTTATGGTCCATTCAGGCCAAACATTTCGAATTTGATGTCGTCTGTGTCATTCGAGGTCATTTTGAGTCAAATTTAGCTTAGGTCAGGTCACTTTCAGGTCAAAAAAGGTCAAATTTTGAAGTTGAAATTTTTCAACAAAAAAGGTGTCTATTGGATGCAGTGTGAGCTCAGAAACACGATGGTGCTATTTATATTGGCGTAAGACGTCGAATTCGTGCTGAAAAATTGATTTGAAAAATTAATAATTGTTAATTTTTTGCAATAATGCGTATAACTTGGTCATTTTTGAAGATATTTGGCTAAAACTTGCTAGAGTTAGTCATAATAATGCGTTCTATCACATATATTCCGGTTTTATCGAAAAGTCAAAACGTTTTTGAAAAAAAATATGTAAAAATATAAATTTTGAATAATATTATATAAAATTTTCGAAATTTTCATAATTTCGAAAATCCGAGATAGCAGTTTGATAGCGCAGTCTATTCTGAGTCCTCTCATGCAAAGAAATTGGATCTAGCTTAAAAACTGAGCTCTTGGGAGCGATTGCCGTGGTTCAATGTTTTGCGTCGAAATCGGCCGAACATGACGTCACTCTGACGTCATTTCCGGCCGACCTATGGTAGGTACGAAGTTCAAATTTTGACACAAGGTGTCAAATTGATGCAGCCGAAGGTACTGAAAGTTTGGCGTCGATACGTCAAACGGTTTGGAAGTTATTGCAGAAAAACGGGAGGGGGGCTATAAATAGCCCCCCCCCCCCCCCAGTGGGGCGCGGGTTAATAATTTTGAGAAGTCTGGCACAGTTATCGGCAGAACAGTTTCCGTAAACAGATATGCAGTATCTCACGCGCGAGATGACCAACCCCTCAACAATAGTTTTCAGTACGTGCTGCGGGAGGAAATGCCTCAGGTGGCGGAGACCGATCAGGAGGCCGGTACAGTGGCGAATGCTGATGACCTGAATAAAAACAACAGTTTATTGTTGGTAATATGTCGAGTATTTATTTCACAAGAACTGGCGATCATCACATAGGCGCGATTCATCTGGTACGGAAATAAATGCTCACCCTGTCGATTATATGCGATATAGACAGATATTGATGTACGACTTGAAACACATCTGTTCATCAAAATGGCATCGGTGCAGACAGTTGACACACATAAATACAACATATATCTCTCTGACAACAGACAACTCACTCACTCAGAGCCAGAATGACACGCTGACACAATATGTCTGACACCTGACACAATCTACTGCAAGAGGCGCGGATGACTGTGATGAGAGATGACATTAAAAAGGAAAAAACATTCGCACACAATAAATTATACCATTCTGAGCACCTCTGTGAGTCATCTGCACTGGAAAGATCCGTGGTCATTCCTCTGACAGATTATCTTTCTTGGAATGTTCAACCTTGCTGCCAGAAAAAGTGATAACTTTTACTAAACGTAATTTTATAGCTGATTTAATTTTATGACGTCATTAGAAACTGGACGGGGCCAGGTAGCTGTTACGCGGAGGAGACCGGCTGGGAGCACCCTGGGGCTGCTGGAAACCGTTTCCGTTACCCGCAGCGGCTCCCTGCTGGTAGCCGTTTCCATTACCGTTTCCACCAGCCTGCTGGTAGCCGTTTCCGTTTCCAGCGGCGGGTCCCTGCTGGAATCCGTTGCCGTTTCCACCCTGCTGGTAGGCGTTGCCGTTGCCGTTTCCAACACCTCCCTGCTGGAAGCCGTTACCATTGCCTCCCTGCTGGTAACCGTTACCATTTCCATTCGCTCCCTGCTGGAATCCATTACCATTGTCTCCCGCGGCCGCCTGTCCATTTCCAGCTCCATCGCCTCCAGTGACGTCATCAAACTGAGCCTCGCCCTCGTACTCAATCTCCACCACATAACCAGAGTCGCCCTCCACGTAGTAAGTCACCGTCTGGATGCGGCTATCGGGCAGCAGGACGCGGTACTGTCCATCCACGCGCCGTCCGTCCGAACGCTCCTCGTGGCTGTAGTCGTTACCACTCTCCGGATCCAGGACGGCCCACTGGAACTCGTACGGCATCGGCTCGCCCTCTCCCAGGCGAGGGTACTGGTCCGAGCCTGATCCCGGAGAGCCGGCAGGGAGAGCGCCGGGCGCGGGGCCGCTGGCAGCGCCCGAGAAACCACCAGCATTGCTGGAGAAACCATTGGCTCCGGTAGCTCCGTTAGCTCCTCCGAAACCAGCACCGGTTCCGACGCCGTTACCTCCAGCGAAGGCGCTCGACACGGCTCCAGGAGAGCCTCCAGCGGCGGCGGAGAAGCCCGAGGGTCCGGCGGCGGCTGAAGAGAAGGCAGAAGAGGGGCCGGGGCCTCCGGCAGCGCCTCCAGCAGCAGCAGAAGACACAGTTGAGAGACCGCCACGAGCGGGGGCAGCGCCGAAAGCAGCAGGGGCAGCAGCGGGCGCCGGAGCTCCGTACTGAGCGTTGGCGCGGTTTCCGTTACCGTTGGCGCGGATTCCATTGGCGCGGTTTCCGTTACCATTGCCGCGAATTCCGTTGCCGCTGGCGCGGTTTCCGTTGCCATTGCCGCGGTTGCCGTTGGCGCGGTTGCCATTGGCGGGAGCACCGTACTGAGCCTGAGGCCGTGCGGCTGCCGCACCGCGCTGAGAGCCGCCGTTCTGAGAGTAGCTGGGGTACGCCTGGTTGCCGTTGCCGTTTCCATTGCCGTTGTCATTTCCGTTGCGGTTGCCGTTTCCGCGGCTGATCTGGGCACGCCGGTTGCCACCGTTTACGCCACGACTGGGCTGGCTGGCACCGTTGTTGTAGCTGGGGTAGTCCTGGCGACCACCGTTTCCATTGCCGTTGCCGTTACCGTTACCATTACCGTTTCCATTTCCATTGCCACGGCTGGCACCATTGTTGTAGCTAGGGTAGTTCTGGCGACCACCGTTCCCATTACCGTTACCATTGCCGTTTCCACCATTTCCGAAACCGTTGCCATTGCCGTTTCCGTTTCCATTGCCAGCCTGAGTACTGTATCCGGGGTAGTCCTGACGTCCACCGTTGCCGTTTCCGTTGGCACCGTTACCATTTCCATTGGCACCGTTTCCGTTTCCGTTGCCAGCCTGGGTGCTGTATCCAGGGTAATCCTGGCGTCCGTTTCCATTGCTCGTCTGGCCGAAGGCACCCTGGCCCTGCAGGCTGCTACCGAACACGGAGGTGGCGCCACCGTCGGGTGGTGAGAGGGCGCCACCGGCACCTGCAGAGATGGCGCTGGCGTCGCCGGTGAAGGTGCTGTAGTCGCCACGACGGACCCGCACGTTACCGGCGGCGCACGCCAGAACGGCGGTGAGGGTAAGAAGCAGCTGTGGGGAGGAGAAGAACGGTATAGATTGCGGGTACAGGGAGCGGTACTGGTGGCGGTACGGGTAGCAGTGTGGCACAGATATGGCACGCGATACCACCGTGCCTGGTAACGACCTCTGGTACAGAAAGACCGGTACTGAATCGGGCATCATATCGCCTATCTTAGCAGAGCTTTACCATGCTTTAACTTTACTTAGAGGGGACCAGCTATAGCCTACTAGGGTTAAGGCCACAGGACATTAGTGACCAGTATGCTACGGTCCAATGACACAAAGTTACGGATGAATTACGAATAAATCAGTGCAAAACAGGCGCCAGGAAATGGGCTATGTCGAGATGAATTATTTTACAATAATTTTTTGAAATTTGACGGGTTCTGTTTGAAATGTCGCTATGAAATGTTCAATCGGAAATATGGATCGACCATGGATCCAAGGTGTCTAGCACTTGGCTCAACAGTCAACCGTGCATAATAATGGTCAATGGAACTCAAGCATTTTTGCAATTTCATCTGTCGCTAGCAATATCGAATTGCTCGGACATTAAAATAAAGTATGGAAATGTGACTGGTCAGATAATGAACCGATGTTATTTTTGCTGGTCTGGGTTCAACTGGTCTTCGGTCTGACGGTCTTTAGGCACTTGGGCTTAAAAAGAGAATTTAGGTCCTACGGTTAAATTGCGAATTTTCGCAACTTGAAGAAAAAATCGGGGACGTTTAGTTACCTACTAAAAATATTTTGAAAGTAAAATTGCATCTAAATTGACTATAGATCAGAAAGTTGATGGATTCGGTTATTTTCTAGAACGAGAGACTCGATATCATCAAAGAACTAGAGAAAGTGTAGCATCAGAACCTATGAGTGACTTTCAGCCATTCCTATTTCTTTCGCCGATCTCCGCACCATCCAAACGTTGTACCCACCTTCATCTCCGCTGCGAGTGGCTGCCTGTATCTGTGACCGCTGCCACAGGGACTGTGCTCCAGTGCTGCTCCCCAGCACTTTTATACAGCGCCCGGCCGCCCCGCCCCCCATGTCAAGGATGCTCCCTTCCACGACGCCAGCCGTCCGCCCTGGGTCGGCTCAGGGGGGGGGGGGGGCTGAGGGGGCTCATCAGAGTAGTCATGAACGGGCAGTCAGGCCGGCGAGAGAGGGGGCTCCGAGAGCTATTGGGGAGAGGGGTGAGCCGAACGGCTCGATTGAGGAAGTGGGTCGTGTTGAGATGACGTGTAGGGCGCTCAGGGATCAGGGTTGCAGAGGAGGCTAGGTCACATGCGTACGCAGGTTGTCGTGATTTGTCTGAGTTCTGACGAATTGGGAGAGCTTCGTGACGATCCAATAATTGTTAAACGTTGTTATGACATGAGAGAGTGGACATAATTGATCGTCAATCGCGCATCGAGGGCTTTCAATCACGACCATTTCCGCAATTTTGCCTAATTGGATAACGTTTAAACGTTACGTTTCATAGCTGCCACAGCGATTGAAATTAACCTTCAATAAAATGCGTAATGCCGACAGTGAAGTATGTGCTTGTCGTTCAGATCAGTCGATAATTCGCACGTAACAGTCCCGCGCCGTGCTGGGGGGGGGGGCGTTTTTACGCCCCCCCCCTCAGGTTTTTCGCGTTTATCTCAAAAACGGCGGCGCGCAGCGCCGCCGTTTTTGGTACACGTGTTCCTACATCATTTCCGCACATGTTGTGAAAATTTCAGACCTAGGCCGTTCAAGGTCAGGTCACCAGGTCACGTCAAGTGACCTTACCTCAGAAAAAGTTCAAAGGCTCGCTATAGCTACACCGACTGAACGATCACTTTGAAACTTTCAGCGATTGATATGAGTAACAGTATGTATAAAATGTATATCTCGGATTTTTGATATCTGTGACCTAAGGTCAGGTCAATTTTGCGACCTCTCCATTATAAGTCAATGGGAGAAAATTGAAATGCGCCTCTTTTGGACGAATATCGTTCAAAACGCTCTCAAACATCGGTTCATAGGTAAACATGACACACTGAATAGGAAAAATGCACCTGTGACCCCTCTGTGTGCCCCTGAGGTCATCTCAGGTCATGAACGGTCGCCAGCAGTTTTTTGGCTATAACTTTTGATAGAGACGTGCTAGAGCGGTGAAAACACGTCAGATGTGTTCAGCTCGACGATACGGATCGACTGATATGCAACATGACCCTTTTCGGTCAGGTCATGACCTTGACCTGAGGTCAAATTTTCAAAATGACCTTTCAAGGTCAACAAATAGTTCATTCGACGCGTCTCGACGAGAGGAACACGATGCTGGCAAAAGTAATGTCATGGCGCTTATGAGTCAAAAGTTATTGACGAAAAAACGTTTTTCGTAAAAACGGCTATTTTTGGAGTTTTTGCCCTCTGGAGGCTAAACCGTTGACCTGAGGTCAAATCTGAGAACATTACTCAGAAAGGTCTGTAAAAGTGCTATCGAATGCGCTTTCCCGCGGCGCTGTAGCTCTATCGGTTCCCGAGATAGCCGTCGGCAGTTTCCAAAATGTTGAAATAGTCAACATTTTACCTTTGGTGACCTCTGGTGACCTGACCTTTGACCTGACCCAAAAAATGACCGAAGTGTTTTCGTCCTTATTTTTGACGCTCTTTCGATTGCCGCTTACCGCGTGTCGCTACGTGGCCCAGGAGCCGAGTTAGACGGGGGGGCGTGAAAACGCCCCCCCCCCCCCCCAGCACTCGGCGGAAAGTTCAGGCCACCAGCACGGCGCGGGTTAAAGGGACAGTATCATCGAAAAAAATCAATCTATGGAGCTGCTTTTTTTACTAGCATTTCTTATTTTTCTGAATCAGAAAAACATAGTTTGAGGACCGAACTCGGTGAAAAATATTTTTTCATGGGCGAGTCATTTTCATGAGCGAACCACCACTACAAGCATGGCCGCCACTTTGGAAGCCTGCGAAATTACTACAGAACTGGCGCAGATAATACATTATTGACGCTACGCTTACGCGGCCGCTCTTCTGATTGAGTTGTCGTTAGGGAAAGGCAGCATTAGGTATTGCCCAGAAGATATCACGTGATACATCACGTGTCACGTGATAAAATAAAATAAAATAAATCACGTGATACATCACGTGATCACGTGTCATACATTGGAGGGAGATTGTGATTCAAGCTGTAGGAATTCCTTTGTTGAGCCGCTAGAATCCGAAGGAAACAGCGGAAATTGCCTACGACTATTTAATGAATTTAACGGTGATGAATAAGTGCGAAAAACGTTTTGGCTTTATGATTCAAAGTGTAGTACACCTTTCGTACTTTGAGCGGCGATAGCGGGATAACGGTGTGGAGCTTCGAGGATCCGTCTTCAGTTCCCGGACCAGAAAGGTGGGGCCTATGCAATGTCAAATTTCATCAAAATGGTGATACTGTCCCTTTAAGCAAGTTTGCGTGAGAACTGAGAACCCACGTATGATCTGGGATCAGTTATGTGATTAGCCCAGGGATGACTGTTTTTTCTTTCTTAATCAATATTCACTTGCAAACTGCTCTTGAATAGACGTGTGCAAGAACGAGTGACGTCATCGGCCACAGTTCATGAGCAAACAGCGAACAGTTCGTGAACGTTCATTTATTGTTCGCGGATACAAATGTTCGCGAATCCCCGCGTTTTTTTACTCATAACCGAGCTAGAGCTTCGCAAAAAAACGAACGTATTTGCCGTTACAAGACGCAGCAACTGGTACCAAAGTTGGGGGTCTCCGGTCAGTCGGTGACCTCTGACGTCAAGTCCATATTTTTATAAATATATTTGTCAGAACTGTCCGTAGAACCGTGCTTTTAGCAACATCATATTAATCATCATCTGGGACGTCGAATTATCTGCTTTGTTTGGAAAAGTCAACTAAGGGTGCTGAACCGAGGTCAACGACAGGTCAAAGCCGCTCAGGTCACGAAGCTATCGAAGAAAAACATATTACATGCAATTCGATTCCGCCGGTCTTTTTTAGTTCATTCTTGGCTTTCCCGGCTCGCTAGCTCAACTCGATCAGGAGTTGTTGATCATTTTCGGTGCCAATATAACAGTTTCTATAATTCCTCGACCTGACCTGACCTGACCAGGTCACGTGGTCTGGTTACGTGACCGACCTGACCTGACCCCAGGTCGCCCTTACGAACAATCCAAAATATAGAAGTTATGGGCACATGCAGAAGATCTTTGCTCCCTGTAACTTTAACCTTCCAGGCATTTTTTGCCCCCCTTTAGTTTTTTCGATATATCTCCAGAACCGCTGCGCCGATCGTCACCAAACTTTCAGTACCTACCCTCCCGGGAGTAGCTAGCGCACATGGTGACCAAAATTTTTCCAAAGGTTATGATAGGTTGGCCGCTAATGACGTCAGAGTGACGTCATTTCTGCCATTTTCGACCCCAAAAGAGGTTTCGCGGAAGGAGCTGTCAGGCCTACAGCTTTAGAGATACAGAAAAATGTTTCGGACATAAAAGGTGTAGAATCAAATGGGCTACAGCCTACAACACTGCTATCTCGGATTTTAGAAATTTTTGGATTTTGACCCCCCAAAATAAAAAAAAAATATTTTTTTTTAAATATAATAGCCAAAAAATACAAAACGTTTTTTTGAATTTCGAAAAAAACGGAATAAATGTGATAGTCCCTACCGCCTTCTATCTACATACCAAATTTGAGATCCATACCTCTTTTTTGGCCAAGTTGTAGCGAAAAAACTGTTCAAAATTGATGACGTCAAATTTTCAAACTCAATTTTTAGCAATTCATAGCGCAAAACAAAGACCACCATTAGACTCCCCGTGACGAGCTGCATCGAATCAATACCCATTTTATGCAAAACTATCAACTTTGAAATTTGACCTTTTTTTTACCTGACCTTGACCTGACCTCCACCAGAAAGTGACCTAAACCGTACCTGATGGTCTTATAACCAACACCATTGAGTTGGAAATGAAAAATTGGCCATGAAACATGCATCGCACAACCTTAGTAAAGTTGGGTTCATGTGGTGACCCTTGGTGACCTGACCTGTGACCTGACCTGGTATGACCAGTGACCTCTAATAGCAACATATGTACTACACAACTGACGCCCTATCGCTGATTTTTGACAAAATGCGTTTTACTCGGTGTTATAGCGCTTTCCCTAGAAGACCCGTGAACGGTGAAACATTTTATCTTTGACCTGACCTGTGACGTCATCGGTGACCCCGAGGTCAATGGAATTTGGTTTCCCACAACAAATTTGACAGGGCTATCGAGTGCCGTTTGAATTTTCCGGAACCGTCCAGCAATTTTGGAGATACGGGGGGAGGGGCATAAAAATGCCCCCCCCCCCCCCCCCCACCGCGCGGAAGGTGGCCGGGAGGCCCACCGCCTGCCAGGTTAAGTTTCCTGTACAAAAAAGCCGGGGGATCGCTAATAGTTTCGAAGCAATTGTCCATCAGATGTCGGTGTAGCTAGGGAAAACATTTATTTATATAATTATGAACAATAAAGGTACTTTTTATCAGACATGTGCATGGATCCGAATGATGGATCTATGATCTCAGTGGATCTCGAAGCAAACTGCAGGCTAGGATCTATGATCCTACCGGATCTGGCGTGAAAAAATCATATCTGGATCTATGATCTCATAGGATCTGACGATATTCCAAGAACATGAATCTATGGTCCGAATGGATCCCACCATGCACAACATTTGAAATCAGGTTTCCAAGTGTTTCAACGTCAATAAGCGCCACAAAACTGTGGGTAATGACGTGCAATCACATAAAATCACTAAAACAGAACGTTTGTGAGTTGCAACGAGTGATTTTCGGGGATTTCTGAGTTGACAAAAAAGTAAATGGGGTCTATGATCTCACTGGATCTCAAGTAAAAATTTAGACTCGGATCTATAATCCCTACGGATCTCTCGATAACTTTGAGATGGATCTATGATCCCTACGGATCCGAGATCCGGATCCGTGGGATCAGATCCCGGATCCATTTTCTCGAACACATGCACATGTCTGCTTTTTATTCAAGTGAAGTCACTTGTCGTGTTAAAATGATGTACACTTTGATAATTTGGGGCTGAAAGGCCTGCAACATATGCGGAAACGCGGAAATGTATATGGGATGACATCCCATTCATCTACAGCCGAGTTCCATTTTATCAAAACTGACAAGTCATGCATACACGCAGTCTATGCGCCACCAAACACCGAATATGTCCTGGATTGGCGCTCCATCTATACCTTCTATCAAAATATTGCATCTACGTGTAAAAGGCAAATAATACCACCAGAGGTCATTCCCTGACCCTGGCTTATTATGTGTATTCTAAGTTTGATAAGCAATCAGGAATTGCAACTGCAAGACTGACACAATCAGAGCATGACATTTTTCACATCATCACAGAAGATGTATTGCTTGATATCATTCACACAATTTTCTTCATACCCACTCCTACCTAAGCGACCGCCACCGTTGTCAGTTCTGTCGTTCCGACGTCTTGTCATTGCAGATTCCTATGATGATTATGATAAATTGCAAGTTGCCGACCTAGATACGCAGTCGGTAAATTACCCGTTATCAGGGGCATCAAAGGTGGTGCCAACATGTCAAACAGAGTGGGAATCGCGGGGTGGTAAGCGATGGCGGCGGTCACACATCACACGCAGACAGCAGCTCGCATGCTTTGGGTCTGCAGTGGCGTGCAATGACCTTTAGAACAGCTGAAAGTGTTTTCGTTTGCGTATTGGATAATTGGTAGCATGAGCATGAGCAACTGCATAACAGTGGACAATGGCAATGCCCTATATTTACATGAAAAAAAACTGTCATTCGCCGTACGGCTTTTGTCCGAATAAGCCAAAGCACCATTGAATTGGACACTTATGTATATCGATACAGGTGGGTTATTGAAAGTTTTGATTGTCAGCTGAAGTCTACATAAGTCATCAGTTATGTTCAGTTTACGGTCTTCATTTGGAACTTATGAAAATGCCGGGGAAACGTGATCTACATAACGCAGACTAAGCTCTTCAGTCCTTTCCCGTGCATAACTTGCGCAGGCCATTCAACCCAAAGGCAAGCTCAATCTCGACCAGATTCTGGTCGTCTAGTCAATTCATCAAAAGTCTGGAATCTTCCTTCAAAATCAACACATCCATCTCCAATTCACGGTGCGCTTCCAAACAAACCCCCGTGTACAACGCATGGTCGGCAGCGGGGACCATCAGGGCGGGGCAGATCCCACTGTCTTATACACAGAGACCCATTGTGAGGGCCGAACAGGTACGTCACGCTTACGTCAAAAGGAAAGACAGACGCAGACGCAACAAAGCTGCTTAATTGCCAGGGAGAAGGTCAGCTGTTGATTGATTGCGTTTGTTGGAGTTGCGTCATATTTCAAAATTTGGTGCAATGAGTGATGTCAGTTTCCGAGTGTAGTAGACAAAAACGACGCATTGCTTGTGAGCAATGCTTTTTAAAGGAATCGTCGAGCGAAAATCGTTCGTATCGTGGGTCATTTTGCATATGTTTTCATGCAAATTTCCGTTTCGATACCTACATACAACCGCCTGTAAAATGCAGGTTTCGTGCGTTCTTTCCTTGCTCTCATCATTCATCGGCATTGTTAACCCGCGCCCCACTGGGGGGGGCTATTTATAGCCCCCCCTCCCGTTTTTCTGCAATAACTTCCAAACTGCCTGACGTATCGACGCCAAAATGTCAGTACCTTCGGCTGCATCAATTTGACACCTTGTGTCAAAATTTGAACTTCGTAGCTAACATAGGTAGGCGGGAAATGACGTCACTCTGACGTCATGTTCGGCCGATTTCGACGCAAAACATTGAACCACGGCAATCGCTCCCAAGGGCTCAGTTTTTAAGCTAGATCCAATTTCTTTGCATGAGAGGACTCAGAATAGACTGCGCTATCAAACTGCTATCTCGGATTTTCGACATTTTGAAAATTTTGAAAATTTTACATAATAAAGTTCAAAATTTACAATTTTACATTTTTTTCAAAAAGTTTTCGACTTTTCGAAAAAACGGAATATATGTCATAGAACGCGTTATTACCAGTATAACGCCTTTTGGGGCGACTAACGGAGCGAGCGAGAGGGTGAGCCTTGCACGTGCGAAATTGCGAGGGGTTACCTCCAGCTGACTTGTGCACGGCACCCTACTAACCGGTCTCTAGCGATGTGCCAAATTTGAGCACAATCGGCCCAGTCGTTCTCGAGATCTGGAATCGGCACCCTGCACGTGCGCACGTGCAAAATGGGTCCCAACTAACTTTTGCACGGCACCCTACTTACCGGCCCCTAACCATGTGCCAAATTTGAGCGCCATCGGTCCAGCCGTTCTCGAGATTTGGAATCGACCCCTGCACGTGCGCACGTGCAGCAGCACCCCAACTCTGGCACATGGATATGCATTGCCTAGTGGGTGCCTACCTACATGCCAACTTTCAGCGCAATCGGCCAAGTAGTTACCGAGATAGTGCAACAATTACAAAAGTGACACCTCTTCGTTTTGCACGTGGCACGTGCATAAGGGGTCACCAACATGCATCGGCAATAGTCCAATACTTGGTAGAAGGAATGAAGCTACCCTACAAAAATTACCGCGTGTAAATCGGTCAAGTGGTTGCTGAGATATAAGCCTCGCAAAAGCGTGACCACAGCCGGCCGGCCGGCCGGCCGGCCGGCCGCTCATACTCAGAAATTTCCGTTAATCTAAGGAAAGACTACGCTCGCTTCGCTCGCTCCGTAATGACTAACTCTAGCAAGTTTTAGCTAAATATCTTCAAAAATGGCCAAGTTATACGCATTATTGCAAAAAATTCACAATTATTAATTTTTCAAATCAATTTTTCACCACGTATTTGACATCGTACGCCAATATAAATAGCACCATCATGTTCCTGAGCTCAAACTGCATCCAATAGACACCTTTTCTGTTGAAAAATTATAACTTCAAAATTTGACCTTTTTTGACCTGAAAGTGACCTGACCTAAGCTAAATTCGACTCAAAATGACCTCGAATGACACAGACGACATCAAATACGAAATCTTTGGCCTAAATGGACCATAAAACATGTGTCACGTGACCGATGCATGATATAATATTTTCGTGACCTGTGATGACCTGACCTTGACCTGAAAATCAAAGTACAAGTTTAATACCCTCAGGGTATCTAGAGCATCTGTTCACGAGTGTGTGAACAAAAAAATGAGCCTGATCTGACTTGTAAGACGGCGGCCAGAGCCCAAAACGTGAACAAGCCAAAATGCTAATAATTTTTGGACGCCATTTAATTGCGTCCCAGAAAAGCTATTTCTGGCACCTAAAAGCTGACTCGCCCCAAAATTGGTCCTCAGCACCTATTTGGTGGATACCAGCACCAATCATGGAAAATGACCTTAATTAGCTGTTTCTGGCACCTATTCATCGGTACGCCTTACTCTTTTTTCTGAATCTGGCACCTAAATGCTGAGCGTAGCACCAATCTAGTAGAAAAATGAGCTACTGGCTGGTAGAATCATGTTGTTCTGGTATAATGACCCCTGGAGTCTAGCCTAAAGGTTGCCAGTGCAGCTACACTCTAAGACAGCCCCGTAGTGATCTCAGCATTGTATATGACGTTTAAGTAAGCAAATAATATTAATTTGTTTGAAAAAACAATGTCATTTAAATATTTAAAAGTATTTATTTGTAATGCTTAAAGGGAAACATTTTTGTGAGTAATTGTCTCGATTTTGACCATTAAAACGGGTATTGTATTTTTTGACGTCATCAAATAGCTCCAAAAAAGAAATGTAATGTTTTCATTCCGTTCAAGGCCGCTGAAGAAACGCGGGATCTTGCGTGGGACATTGTCCGTTGTTTGCCGCGCAGAGTTGTGCCGTGGTTGTGCCTTTTTCATCCGTTTCTTACGTATGGCATATGTGTGCGCATGAAGCTTTGATTTTGTTTTTGGTTATTGTGTGGCCGGTGAGTCAAACGCCCCTGTAGAAACCGGATGCTGCCTTTGATCGAGATGGAGTCAGACGATGATTGCAGAAAGCTAATAATATTGAAAAGAGGGCCGGTTGCGTGGCATGTCTGTTCAGAGTTGACATTTTGCTTTACTCCAGTTTATGACCTGGGAGCCTGGCTGGGAGTGACGGATCCAAACTTTTCACGTTAAAATGGCTGAGGGTGCAATAATCTCTTAGTCTCTACATAGCGGGCTGGTATAGGAGCGTCTTGCTACGCTGCACCATAGCTGGCTAGTGATTCTCTTTTGGCTAGAAATGGCATTAATCATTATCTCCACTGGCGAAAATGGCACTTGACATCACCGAATGCAACGTTCATGTTGTTAGGATACATAAAATCAGGAAGATTACGCGAATTAGGTAGGCAAACGTGGAATAAAATAGGTGCTGGATGTTTTGGTTTTGGTGCTGAATCAGCAAACAGCAAATACGGAGTTCAACTAGACGATCTGGCAACTTTAGGCTGTGTGGAAGCAATTAGGTGCCAGATTCAGATATTAGGGTCGAATAAGCATTTTGGGGCTGATCAGCAATTAGGTGCCAGAAACAGCTTTTTAGGGACCAGAAACAAATATTCCCCATAATTTTTACTTTGACCTGACCTGTGACGTCATCGGTGACCTCGAGGTCAATGAAATTAGGTTTCGCTCGACAGTCTTTCCGGGGCTATCAGACGCCGTTTGAATTTTGACGATCGGCCCAGTAGTTTCGGAGTTAGCCCCCCCCCCCCAGTAGGGCGTGTTATACGCAGACCCCAGTGGGGCGCGGGTTAATAAAGACGATGCTGGTAATAATGGTTCTTGTTCTCAAATATGCTGTCGTTGTGCTTCATTACCAGTAACACCATATATGACATTTAACATTGTCAGCTGCCCATCGGTTATGCACTTGTAAATCGCGTTTAAAAACAACACATCAAACAGCAAATAGTAAAGCGTTAGCCCTGCACTAGCCCTGTTTATCGGTCCACAAATGAGAAGAGTGTTTTCCAGCAGTCACGAAGTACCTAAAGCCTGTACTTTCTAAAAGCTTCTCGTTCTCGGATTTCGTTTGCTTATGCGCCACGGTTGTCACTTAAACGAGTTCAGTGTTTCTATATGTGTGATTAAGTTGTAAATTTCATCAAACGCTGCGGATGAAGGGGGAGGAGTCTGTATTCAAATTTCCTTTCTAAATTCTAAATATCTAAGCGTTTATCCTGTCCTCGGAAATAACTCTTCCATTTTTTCTGTTTTCCGTAAGACGACTCAATAATTTCATAGGGTTGTCAATTCACTCAATAACCCATTCCCTCACAAAATACGCAGTCGTCCCAAATGAGCACGTACCATTCAACAGAGTTACACCATCTCAGAGTATCTCTTCACGTCGAATTTAGCCATCACCTAGATTACCCGTCTCTCTCGCGTCGGGTCTGACTCTGACGTTGATCGCAGCTCTCTGCGGGTGGCCCGACGTCTCCCTGAGGCATTAGTGCGTTACGGATGCTTCTCCAGCCGACAGCTAGGGTCGGGACGGTCCGAGGGTTTCAGACATTTGCCTGTAATTGGATAGGAGAGGTCACCTGACTGAGACCTTTTGTTCATAGCCGTGCGGCGTTAACTCGGTTGCGGTGAGAGGAGAGGAGCTTTGAAGGTGCCTGCCTCAAAACAGTGGCGGGGGAGGGAGGTAGGATGAATGGTTGAGGAAATGTGGAGGAAACCGGCTGACGCAAGGTTCAGATTGTTTAGAAATTATGATCGTCCGAGAATAGCAGCAGATTGTTTGTGGGGACCTTCATGGGGAAGGCGTAGATGTTTACGATGGCAATTTTGGGACATAAATTCAAAACTTCCCAAAACTGATTGCGGAGCGCATTATGTTAACCAATTGTCGTACCTACGTGGATTTACTTGGGCAGAACGTCAATGCCGTGAGTGGGTCTCATAATTCTTCTGCGTGTGAAAAATAAACAATCGGGCTTGTCTAAGAATCATTTAATGGCTGTTGCTTCGCGCGATGGTGGTTCCTTAGTGGAGCAGAGGTGACTGCGTCTTTTGTCTAGGTGCCCATCTTGAGCTCAATGAAGCCTAAGCGTTAAGATGGAGAAAGACAAGATCTTTTGAAATCACAATAAATTAAACAATAGTATAAACAAAGAACTGACTTCGGCCTGGTGCTCGACTTCTTGCAGTCCGTGCGCCATTATAGGTACTTGGTGCCTAAATTGAGGCAATGAAATGAAATCATTCCATGTGTAGGCAGGCATGTGTCTTCGATTTTTTTCCTGTTTCGGTGCTTACTGATTAGAAAATAAAATCTAGGTATCTATGACAGCCTTGAACTCATCTCAGGTTCAATTCTATCTAACTCATCAATAATAAATAAATAACCAAATGCTCACAAATTCATTCAAACACCTACGCTCATCAAGCACCTTATCAGTTTGACCTCAAATAGAATCGTGATTTACCCAAGACCTCGCGTAGAAGCTCTGCCAGCATTGGTGCACACTGCACATTTGACCGCTTCTCTTACACTACCTCTGCCATGAAACGCGTTAGGCTCACCAGCTCATTCCTGGCGATTGAACGGAGCCGGTTCGTGACCTGAAGCTCGCAAATTAACCTTGCGAAGCTCGCTGTTTCGGCTAACAAAGCGCGTTAAACGGGCCGTTGCTCGGCTTATAGCAATCCGTCACGACCGCAGTACGTCGTATGGACGTGAGGCGATCAAACGAGCTCGTCTGAGACCAACGCGATACGTGAGATACTGAGAAATTCTTAATCATTTCACGACAAACTGGTGTGTCGTATTCATATGACCGGCGCGCATTACAGCTGTATTCTTTTGCTTATTTATCCAACATCTCAGGGATAATCTGTCCGCAATACCAAATGCGCGGGACATTTCCAAGCCCCCTCCCCAA
This sequence comes from Amphibalanus amphitrite, assembly GCF_019059575.1. Taxonomy (NCBI): domain Eukaryota; kingdom Metazoa; phylum Arthropoda; class Thecostraca; order Balanomorpha; family Balanidae; genus Amphibalanus; species Amphibalanus amphitrite. Next base: position 120,077 of record NW_024882485.1, on the reverse strand, counting down.
CCCTTTTGATTTTTGGACTAGGTAACCACCAACGGTGATGGTAAAAATAATTATTTACGTTACATCCACTCGAAATATAAATTATAATTAACCCTCGCCCCGTTGGGGGGGGCCATTTTGCCCCCCCCCCTGTGGTTTTTCCTGAATAGCAAGAAAACGGCGGCGCGCAGCGCCGCCAAATTTTCAGTACCTTCCCGGGCATCAATTTGACACCTTCACACCAAATTTCAAGTCTTAGGTCACCTTAGGTCAGGAGTTATTGAGGTCAAACTGAGGTCATGTTCGAGCAAAAATGAGCAAAAAACATGCAATCTTGAAACGCTCACCAAATCTACAGTTATCAAGCAATTTCAAAGTTCTTTATATGGTCTAGTAGACAAAAAGCGGCGCTACAAAACTGCTATCTCGGATTTTCAAAATTTTTGGTTTTTGACCAAAAAAATTCAAAAAATTGATTTTTTTAGAAAAACTTTGAAAAAATCCAAAATTTTTCTGAATTTCGAAAAAAAAACGGAATATATGTGATAGTCCCAGCGCTCTTCTATATACATACCAAATTTCAGATCGATATCTCGCTTTTTGGCCAAGTTATAGCGAAAAAACTGTTCAAAAATGATGACGTCAAATTTTTGAACTCAATTTTTAGCAATTCTAGACCACGTACGGCAAAACAAAGACCACCATTGAACTCCCCGTGACGAGCTGCATCGATTCAATACCCATTTTATGCAAAAATATTAACTTTGAAATTTGACCTAATTTGACCTGACCTTGACCTGACCTTGACCTGACCTTGACCAAAACGTGATCTAAGCTGGCCCCAAAGGCTGCCTGACCCATATAATCGCATTTGTCATGTAAAATGGACCATAAAACATGTATCACACGACACTTTCATATTGTGACCCCCCCGTGACCTGACCTCTGTGACCTGACCTGGTATCAGTGACCTCAAATAGCAAAATATGTGTTTGAAGAACATTTCCCCATCGATGATTTTCAATGAAATGCATTTTACTCGATTTTACAACTCATTTCTTGAAGTGCCTGTAAACGGTGAAAATTGGACCTTTGACCTGACCTGTGACGTCATCGGTTTGACCTAGGTCAAAAAAATTGGGTCACAAGGTAGTTCCCCGTTGGGGCTATCCAACGCCGTTTACCGCTTGTCGCTATGTTGCGTGGTTCTCGAGATCTTAGGGGGGGCCAAAATGGCCCCCCCCCCCCCCAACCGGGCGCGTTGCTCGGCAGAGCCCAACGGGGCGCGGGTTAAGTGAGGTCGACAGCGTTTTTTATGTCACAGGTATAAAAATAAGATACTTGTAAATGGTCAAGATGTCTGCAAGCACATTTTTTGTGAAAAAAAAAAAAACTTCTACAGCAAGCATAACTTGACACATATTCCGCTCCCATGACATTAATTTATCGATCAGACGTGTCAGGTGCCAGGAGAAGACCCCATACAATCGCCTGCGGCTGACGGATTGTGACGCGGGAGTGGGAAGGGGGTCCTAGAGGGGCCAGAGTGGCAGCAGCTGAGCCTGGTGACGGGAGGTAAATATTGTAAATAATCAGCGGTGCCATGTCGACATCGCTCAGGCTCAGACGCTCTCAGACTGAATGATTGGAGGGGTGATGTGTGGGAGAAGGATGGGCTATAGGACGGGTCGTTTGATGCCGAACAGTGGCGGAGTTAGTATGGGAGTGAGGGGAGGCGCAGAGTTAGTTATGGAAATTGGAGTAGGTACTGAAGTTTGTCATAAATATTCAAAACTCAGTCAAGTGCTCAGTTTACTAACGGATGTTTCCTTTCGAAGTTGAGGTCCGTAAATTATTTCTATTTGATTAAATGCAAGTTTTTAAATAGGTGTTAGTCATTTATATGCGAAAAACATTTCCCATTTCATGGAGCAAGAAGAAAATCACGCAAAAAAGAAGCAACGAAGTGGGAGCCATTATGTACATCCGTTCAAATAGCTACAACGCGTCAGAAGACGCATCCTCCCTCATTTTCCCTGTATCCGCCGCTGGCCAACTTCCTCCCTCCCGTCTCGGGTTAATTGATTAGCATTTCGACAGCTTAATTGAGCGATACACTAGACGTATGGGCGGGTTAAATCATCACATCGACCGACGGATTACCCCACCGAAGACCGGGCGGCACCAGGCTAGGCGTTCCATTTTTTCCTTCCGAGGTCTAATGGATGCGTCGGCGGTTTAGTGATTCAGTACAGAACCAATCGAGGGTCGTTCCGGCGGTAAGAACGATTATGTGTAGTGTTGAGACGGGCGATTTAGACAGACGAAATATGCGATGGCATGTGTGAAATGCGGTCGCAAAATTGCAATTGTCACAGGAGTTTCCCGCGGTGTAAATGGTATGGAGGTGAGTGCTGTGACCATAAGTACGCATTTGTGAACGATTTGTGACGCTGGTTGACGGTGACGTGTGTGTGGAATGGTGTGAGTAACGTCTTGGATGTTAGCATCGTATCATCTGTGACGACATGATGTTTTCGACATGATTGCAACCCCGTAAAACAACAAAGAGCTTTTCACAACGGTGTTAAGACGGCTTTTCATTACACTGTTGGTTTTGTATTGCTTGTTTCGTGTTTGTATTTCTTACGCGAATATGTATTTCAGACTACGGGTTGTGTGAAGTATGACATGGATCAATGGATGGAAGCTAACGCTTGCAATGTCATTTTTTTAAAGATGGTCATTTATATGCCTATACAAGTTTGAAGTTCGTGTATTTGGCATCCAGTATAAGGGACCTCAGTTTGTACTTCACAAAGAAACTGTTGCACCTACACAAATAAATAGCTATTGATTAATATTATCAAATGTCAAAAATTAGACACTACCCAGCGTTGAGATCATTTTGCTGCCTATAGGCCTACTTCCAAGTCACGCTTCGTGTCACTGGATAACTAGGAGAACATTACATAACTAGTGGAATATAACTAGGGGACTAATCTTATTAGACCCAAATTAGTCCGCCTCAGGTTGAAACCTGGAACTTCATCCATTCATCCATTCATAGCTCGTTCACGTTGGGATGTAAGTGGAGTGTAAAGTAGATTATTGACCTAACCTTAGTGAACCTATTTCATAGAACCTCCATAGAAACAGCTTCTAGGTCGGCCGTCTAGTTCAAGCCAAATCCCCCAAGCAGTTGACTTGATTCACTGTTGCACCACATGTCAATGTTTTACATGCAGCGCAGGTGAAGCTTCTGAGCTGCGTTCGCCGGCGGTCAAAAGCTGTGCAATACCTCGACGGGTTGCCCACAGCCTCGGGCAAATTTCTCACGAGAACTGCCGGCTGTCACGAAACACGGTCCATCACGGTTTGATGCAGCTAACGGGCCGTGGAGCGTCCGTGATTGCATGTTACTATGACCACTAATATATCCGAATCAACAGTATCTATTGGCGGAATATAAAGTCAGTTCATCTGCAAATAATTTGACTGACACTATTTTCGGACACATTGGTATGGCGTGTGATGCAATCGGCAAGCGATGCCGGCGTTGTGTTCAATTTGCTGCTGATGATGCGCAATGGCCTCTGATGAGCGCCAATGGAGTTCGACAGCAATCAAATGCAAGTTGTTCGTTATGAAGTGCTGGTACAAATGCGATGATGCGCCATGCTTGCGGCTGGTGGTCTCACGACACGAGGCATCGTGAATGTGCTTCGTCCTTACATGCGATTGTAAAATAAGAGCGGCTGTCTTTTGAAGAAAGAAAATGCGAGTAAGTCAGCCTTCATCGGACAGAAATGAAAGGAAAATGCAATCGAGTCCCCACAAAGCACAGCCGGCGGAAAAAAATAAATGAACACAATAATCACTTTTGTTGAGATTGGCTCTGAGGAATTCAGCGCGCAGCCACCTGACCGTGACACACTGGGGAAAGAAAACAGACCTTTCCATTCTCATCACCTCTTGCCCGAGGCAGTCCCAACTGCATCAGATGCGACACTAACGGAATCGATTGTTAACCGAATCTTCGTCCCGGGGGCAGTCATGACAAGTGGGTCACCATCTCAAATGCGATCAACAGGACCGGCCCCCTCGTCTTCCACTCGACGTCCCACTTGACTGTCAACTTGAGCGCCCTCTTGAACGTCTTCTTGAGCGCGGCTTCGTTCCACTGGAGCCGATTTGACCCATCACGAACGACTCTATTGTGAAGCAGGGCACCCATCGGCCTCGTGTTATTGTTTCACAAGTTGTTTTGTTTCGGGAGACGCGGAGGTCGATGCAGAAGATGCTTTGTTTCTCGCGAGGGCAAGGTTTAGAGTCATGACGCGTCCCGATAGAGAAATGCAGACATAATGAGAAACTGATACAAGCTGTGATGGATGACCCCTGCATTGTATTTCTACACATGCTTATCATACTCTCCTGTCATTTCTGGCCGAGAGGATGAATGGAATGTAGGTGTATGGCACAATCCCAAAACAAATGCTCGTTAAGACCACCCAATACGGAGGAATGCCTTTCGAGGCATGACAAAAATAGCGTCACCTTAAATCAGCTGATTTTTTTCTTTGGATCGTCAATCCCTACCCGAGTCAATTCGCATCAGTTACAGGATTACCGAAATTTAATATACCTACACTTTCATCGTGTGAGGGACAACTTTTTCGCTTTGCCTACCTATGGGTCGCATGTTGAAACCAGCGAACATTTATTAATATTTTTATTCACATTAAAATTAAGCTAACAACTAACTGATTTTGAAATAGCGATTAGCATAACCGCGTGTCGATTCGAACAGTTCAGAGTCAAGGCCTTTTTCACTCTGCACATTCATCGCATACCATGCATCTCGTGGTTAGCGAAATCTCACACCAGCACATACCAGCGAACTGGCGGCGGGGGTGGCAGCGGCGGGGGCGGCTGCGGCGGGGGCGGCTGCGGCGGGGGCGGCAGATGCAGATGCAGATGCAGATGCAGATGAGTCTTCGGGGGAATAGCCTTTGCATCGGCTCCCCCATAGATGCCCTATTTGGTTATAGGGGTACTGGGAAAAGGATGAGGATGGAGGCTGCATGTCTTTCTACATTTGCTCATGTTCCTTCCAGACGCTTTTGACGGATTCTCCATAGACAGTGCAGCTTCTCCTTCCTCTCTTCCGCATCCTCTTCCCGTTCGTCATTGAAGAGAAAGTCTCTCATGATCTCCTGAGTGTCTTCTATGTGAGGTCGTTGTAGGGACTCGATATTACTTCTAACATCCATGAGTCTGTTACATTTCAATAGAAAGTGCTCCATGTCTTCATTCTCCTCTCCACATAGTTGGCATAATGTGTCTTCATCGGTGTGTCGTCTTCTTTCTTGTAGGGGTAGCGAATTCGTTCTAGCTCGAAAGAGAGTGACCGCTGCTGGGGTGTTGTCATAGATAGTCTCTTCTCTTATACGTTGTTTGCTTGCTTTGTATAGCTGTAGGCTTACTTTGCTTCCTATTTCTTCCATCCATTGTTTTGCATCCCATTTGTTTATTTCTTTGTCTATATCCTTTTTGCTTTTATCTTTTAGGGCATGTAATCTTATTTGCAGTGATGACAGGTACTTCTCGGTTGTCTTCGCCCATTTGCTTTCTTTCCTTTCAAGCTCTATTTCCATTACTTTCTTTAGTAGTTCATTTCGTCCTTGCAGTGTCGTTCTTATATATTGAAGGTGACTTTTCATTATTCTTGTCTTCATTAGTGATGAACCGATTTCTCCTCTTAATGTGCAATTTGGTGCATATTTCGGTGCTCCTAGAATCTTCCTGTAGACCCCGTTTTCAATAGTCTGTAGTTGCTTGATTTCTGTTTCTGTAAGTGTCATAACATTGACTCCATATAGGATTGCTGGTAGGGCAATGCTTTTCCAATAGGTTTTCCCAATCATAATCTTATTACAACTTTTACTTATGATGCTATATGTCATATTTGACAGCTTATGGGCTTTCTTGATCATTAGGTTCTTCTGTTCCTTGAATACATCCTTCTTGTTGAGAATCGTCACTCCCAAGTATTTGACTTCTGTTGTAACAGGTATCCCTCCGATTTCTGTAATGTTCTCACTGTTTTCGCAAGTTTCATTTACGATCAATATCTCACTTTTTCTTTTGTTTACTTTCATTCCGTATTCTTCACTTGATGCTACAAGTACCTCAAGCATTAGCTCTGTTTCCTTCTTTGAATGAGACAGCATCAAACCATCATCTGCAAACAGAAGTAAGGGGAGATAGATATTCCTATCATTGTATCCCATTCTTGTGGCCATCAGCTTCCTTGCAATTTCATACGTGATCAGCTTGAACAGCGTGGTGCTACCAGTGCAGCCCTGTCTTATACCACTGGTTACTTTGAGTTTTTCTTCTGTAGCACTACTGAGCCTAATCGTTGTGAAGTCGCCGTGATATATACTTGCTACCGATGAGATGATATCGGGATGGATCTTATATCTTTGCATGACTTTGATCATTGGGCCTCTCTTGACTGAATCAAAGGCTTTTTCAAAATCAATGGCTGTCACATATAGCGGTCTCTTTCTTTTATAACTTTGTTCGACGCAGTAGCTTAGAAGAAAGAGATTGTCCTCAACACGTCCTCCAGCAGTAAAGCCTGCTTGAGTTTCCATTAAGGCTCCGTTCACCAGTAGATGTTCTTCGATTTCGTTTTTGATCATGCTCATATATATCTTATATGATGCGTTGGTCAGTGCTATTGGTCGTAGTTGCCGTGCTGTTGGTTTGCTTGTTTTAGGTATCATCTTTGTATGTGATCCTTTCCATGAATCCGGCTTCGTGTCAGATGTCAGTTCGTTTTGCATACATGTTGTTAGCACTTTAAGGCCTTTGTCGCTTTTGATTAACTCTTTGTACAGCTCGTTCTTCAACCCGTCTGGCCCAGGAGTGGTTTTTGTTTTCGTTTTATTTATTATAGCCCTCACCTGCGCTCCATCAGGCTGAGGATCTTCCATTGGTTCAACGACATTGTTGATGTACATGGCCATGTCCATATGTTCGCATAGATGCCTAGGAAAGCATTTGTTCCGTGCCTGTTCTTTCATTTCCTCAGTATAACTTCGTCTTTCTTCTTCATTCCAATGCTCGTCAATATCGTTATTATGCTGCTGGTATATGCTGGTCCAGTAGCTGATAAGTTTTTCTTTCTCCTCAAGGTGGTCGAGAATTTTGGCATTTTCGTCATATAGACGTACTTCTTCTTTAATACGCTCTTTCTTCCTGAGTTTGTCTATATTTTCCCATAGCGATTTACTTTTGTTTTCACTGCTTCGAATTTCCTTTGTTATCTTTTTTTCTGTCACTGTTATTGCTTCTTTAATCAGGCGCTGTGTCTTCTGTTTTTGCTCTTTGTACTTTTGTTCAAGGGTGACTTTTTTAGCATCATCTATTGCATTTCTTTTCATGCGGTTCAGGTCCTTTCTTTTCTTTATTGCTTCTCTGATAGCTTCCGTAATCCATGGTGGCTCTTTCCTTGAATATTGTCTACTCAATCTCCTTTTGTAGACAGCTACAAGTAGAGTCTCTGCCACCTCTTTCATCATGCTGTTAAGCACTTCAAATTTTTGGACTTCTGTTGTCCTCAGCCTTCTATTCATCTCTTCTCCGAATTTCTGCATGGACTTTTGGTCCGTTTTCATGTAGCTCTCTCTGATTACTTTATCCTTTTTGAAGTTGTTGTCAACATGTGGTAGCATAAAACTAGTTGTAACCACATTATGGTCGGATACATCAGTTATTTCCTTTCCCTCATCCACTTGCATCCCTTGAAAGTATCTATAGCATTCTTTGTTTGAAAGGACATAGTCGATAACACTTTTTTGATCTTGTCTCGACCATGTAAACATACCTTGACATGCTCTGTCCAGATTTAATAGGGTCATGTTAAGGTTATCAATCCAATTCAGTATGATGCGTCCATTTTCATCTTCTTTCTGATATCCCAAGAGGTCAATATGTCCATTGAAGTCTCCAAGTACGATGGCTGCTTCACTTTTTTCCTGAACTCCTTCCAGAATTCCTTCGATTTCCTTTTTCATTTCTTGGTTGCGTATCTTGTCATCCATTGTTTTTATGATTGAAAAGTACACCAGAATCAGGTGAATCTTGAGGCTGTTTGCCTTAATCTTCCCGTACAGGATATCCACATTTTTCGTCTCCATCTTCTCTACCTCAAACCAGGAGTCTTTCCTGTATATCATTAGTAGACCACCCCCTTTTTTGTCTTGCTGATTTCTCATTTTTTCGATCTTTTCTATGCCATCTGGCCACATTAGCTTGTCATGCCTAAGTTGAGTCTCTGTCAAACACAACAGGTTTGCCTTTTGACTGACCATATCTATAATTTCTATCTGCTTAGCTCTGGTTAGCCCTTGGATGTTCAAAAGTTGGATGACAAGTATACTACCTTTAGCAGTCCTTTCTTCAAGTTCACTCTGCTTCTTTTTCTTCCTTACTTCACAGACTTGTTTCCCTTCCGTTCTACCACCTTACCATGGTAGATTACGTGGGTTTCTCTGCCTTTCTTGTTCCATTCTTCCCGTAGTTTTCTTTGTTTTTCCCGTTGTTCTGGGTCGAGGTCTCTCGATATGTATGTGTTTTCGATTCCCTTTCTTTTCAAATCAAATCTTCTTTTGTATAGGACTTCAGCTTCTTCTTTTGTGCCTAGTTTCAGCAGCATGATTCTGGGTTTATTTTGTTTGTTTTCCCGAGATTCCGTTTGGTCTGATCCTCTCGCCGCTGTGTCTGACTTTCTTGGGTGTCTTCTGAGTCTTAGGATACTTTTTATGCTTATGTTTGCTACTCCTAGTGCTTCTGTGATGTTCTTGACCTTCTTCAGGTCATCTTCTCTTTGTTGTTCACTGTTCTCAGATCGACTTTCGGGCACGTTATGGATGAGTATGTTGGTTGCTCTGTCTTCCGTATCCTTTGTTTTCATCACTTTCTTGATATCTTCTACTATCTTGTCAACTTTTGGTATGACATCAAGTCTTGCGCTGAGTGTGCTCACTACCTTTTCTACATGTTTTTCACATGTTTGTTTAGCCGCATCAGCATACGTCTTCTCTGAATCTCTTACTTCTCCGATGCTGCTCACTGCCAGGCTTTCAACCTTGTTGATGATTGTTTCATTTTGTTCATGTAGAGTATTCAGGTTCCTTCCTTGCAGCTCACCTAGCTGTACAAGGACTTGTTCATGATCATCCGCAGTTTTTTTGATGACTCTCATTTGATCTTTGATGGTGTCTGTAAGAGCATCTATTTTTTCCTCCAGTTTCTTCATTTCTTTTTCTTTGTTTTTGTCTAGTCTTATCTTGACCTTGCATTCTTTGCAGATCCATGCTAGCATATCTTGGTGCTCCTGCAGTGCTTCATATGCCTCAGATGTCACCCCCTGACATGTTCCGTGATACCATCTGTGACACAAGTCACATGCAACACCCTCATCATCATCTCCAACCGGTAAACCACATGTCACACCCGGTGCTCCTTTACATGTTTCCTCCTTACTGAGATCTACCGATGACCTGTGTCCTGGCTCGAATGGTTCATATGCACTCAAGTCCAACCTGCCTATCTGTTTTTCTTTTGGAGTCAGACTTTTAGTCTCTACTGATCTTTGCACTTTACCCCTGGGTTCGCCTTTCGGGTGACCTTTGTCGGCTTTGTTCATTTCCCTTTTATTCTTTGGTCTCAGAGTTGTTTGTTTCAGCATAGGGGTTTTCTTTGAGTTTGTTGGCGAGACGCCCATATCAATATTAGAATGAACTCTTACAACTCACACACAGATCTCAACTTAATATAGGTCGGTACAGTGCAAGTGCGGATCATACAGTCATACAGTCAGTGAAAGGCTTGCCTTCACGATCCCAATTCATGCAAGTGCACCAGCATTCAGCAGACAGCACCAAGGCGACAGCACCAGCAAGCACTTTAAGCTTTCATATACAGCCTTGCTTTTACTTCTTGTGTAGGTTCTGCAGCGTGCAACCAGCAACATGCGCCACGGCGGCGGCGGCGGCGGTGCCGACATATTCGCCGCTACCTGTGCACTGTGCAACGTGCATTTCAACCGCGGCCCGTCCGCACCAATTAATCCGTGCACGACCGCCGCTCCGAGGCGTGCAGACTTGGTCGCGGAGGGCACGATTTCGGCAAACTATCCACTCGAGTTGACTGATGCTGCTCAACAGTGACCTCTGCTGACCTCAGCGGGTGACCTCCGCTGGCCCCATCACTGCCCTCGGCTGACCCTACGCCAGCTCGCAGACTGATTCCGACACCTCGCTGGCGATCCGCCAGTGACCTGGGACGATGACCCGACCCCCCCTCCCCCATACCTCACCCACTGACCTGACCTGACCCGCCCTCGGTGTCAAGTTTTCAAATACACCGCCGGCGAGCCCGCCGACCTTGCAGTTTGCGAATGCAGCGAGGAGCGTCGTCTCGCTCGGCTCATTTCGTCCATGAGAGATGGGTAGAGATGGAGTCATTTATTCGCAGTCGAGATAGTACTCCAATCTAATGAGTCATTAGTAAGCAATGAAGGCGCCGTGCACTCACGCCTCTGACTATATAAGCGGGGCGACTGATGGGTCATCTCGGGCGCCGTTATGGACATATCGTGCGTGGCGGTTTGCCGAAAACCGGCAAAATCACTGTCTTGCCCTTGGCCTCGTATGCCCATCGTTTACATACATCTTCCTTCACATGAGAGCCAACCACTGACAACTGCCATCACACATGGACTAGAGTCTTTCCGCCCTGCATCTGGGCTTCAATAGACAATCCTCAAGTGGCCATCAGGGAAGCAATCGTGAGTAATAACACATCTTACTCGTCGGGGTAGCCATAACCGGGCCACGCAGCACGGAAGTGAACTCCAACTCAACCGCTGGGTTCGGTTTCCCATACGGACGTCTAGAGGACGCGCCAGCTGATGACGTGGCCTGAACGGGGTCAGGTGCGTGCCGTCCGCACGTGACCCCGTGACCTCTGATCAGTCAAGGTCAGTATCGTGCACTGGCGGGTCGCCGCTGGCAATTGGAAGATTGGTAGCGTCGACAGTGGTGATGTGGGGGAAGATGGAATCGAGATCGGTCTCAGGGACAGGGTAGATCGACTGCTGCCGCGTTGGACTGGCTGCTTTATTGCAGACGGCACAGCCAATCGGTCTTCCACATGAGCTTGTACTTTGTAGCATAGTTTATGTGGGCGAGAATTGGGTATTTGCACCAGTTTACACCATTTTCACTGTATTTTCTCTCCCGTTCTCTCTGTCTCTGTCTCTGTTTCTCTCTCTCTCTCTCTCTCTCTCTCTCTCTCTCTCTCTCTCTCTCTCTCTCTCTCTCTCTCTCTCTCTCCATCTCTCTCCTTCATTCCTCATTTCTTTCCAAATATGTTTCTCTATCTCCTTTTCAAGCATTCTCTCGCTCTTTCCCGTTCTCTATTTTTTTATACCTACTTTGTTTACTTACCCATTCACATATCTCTTATTGTTTACTCTTCGCGTCAACAATGTGAATTTGACGGTCTACTTTATCTTACCCAGTGTCACTGGCAATCTTGTAGGTAATCTGCTCTTGCTATAACTTACATCTGCATTCTAGCTCCGTTCGTTATAATGTCGTCTGTTATAAAACCCGATATTATCGTTATGTGAAATTTTCGCTCTTTGAGCAAACATCTCATGCACCAGCGCCCCAATAAATTTAACAAACAACCCTATGGTCATTATTCAAATGAGCTGGTTTCGTTACCTGACATCAGCGCCTGTAATCGACTGACCGTGTCGATCACTCCCCATTCACTGACAATAAAGTCAGCTGTGTCATCAGCCGTGGTCTTGCAGCAGAGACCGTGCACTGTCACTGGTGCTGCGGTCCCGCCACGCGCGATTAAATAGCTCTGATACGAATTTGATTGCGGCGTCTCCGCCCGTGTCTCATCACGAATAGGTATCACTCGAGGGGTGGGATGCCATGGGGACATCTGAGGTCTAGTGCTTAATTACGACCGACCTACCTCACATAAGAATCCGCACAAAATTACGACCCCAGACAGCGTAGTATCAAATCACGCCGACGTAGAATTACGTCTGTCCGTCCATGACGCAACATTTGCTGTAGCGCTCCAGGGAAGATTCGTGAACCCTTTGGCAATTAGATGACAAAATGGCCACATAAGTCATATACGGGGCCAGCGCTGCAGGCAGAAGACGCCCAGACCATCCGAAGGTGGGTCGCCCGGTCTTATAATGGGATGGTGGCTGGAGAGACGTAATTTGTCGTTCGTGTTGTGCATATCGGTCTTGTGTGCCGTGTGGAAAGGGAGGGGGAGAGAGAGAGAGAGAGAGAGAGAGAGAGAGAGAGAGAGAGAGAGAGAGAGAGAGAGAGAGAGAGAGAGAGAGAGAGAGAGAGAGAGGAGAGAGAGAGAGAGAGAGAGAGAGAGAGAGAGAGAGAGAGAGAGAGGGAGAGAGAGAGAGAGAGAGAGAGAGAGAGAGAGAGAGGGGGGGGAGAGGGAGAGGGAGAGAGAGGACATAAACAGATAGGCAAGTTTCGTGTAACCTGAATAAACCGCTTAATTCATTGCTCTGGGGGTGACAGGAAACAGGTGACCAAACGGCGCGGATAATTTTATTGGCTACGGAGACCACATATCCAGAGCGTTTTATCCTCAAAAGTGCAGCCTAGTTCATGCTTTCTAATTGCGACTACCGACTGGTGCCGTTGCAGTGGATCATTTAAACGGGTTGTCTTGCTTACGTCATACATGGGTGCAATTCATTAGGAAATCTTGATTTCGAAGAGAAATGAGTACCTAGGTGATGACCGGAAGAAAGGGCGACCTACCTTTTTGTTCACAAACATTTGCATTTTTACCCAGCAGAAAGCTTTGTTATTGGGGCAGTTGACGGATATTGGGTAAAAATGCGATGATGAATGATGAAAAATGTTGACGGAAAAAGCAGTTTGCCAACGGGAAGCTTTTAAATTATCATGTTGCCCTCGAATATCACGTCGCTTAGTAATCATTCCGGGATCCGGCACATGTGCTTATGGTTACATTTGCAAATGTTGGTTAGAACCTACCAATTCTTTTTCTAAGCTAGCCTTAGCACGCCCCATCTAGCACCTCATTTTCACGAGACAAGTAACCTTCCTGAGAAACATTATTGAAATCACGTCTCAACCACGCGATGTGAAAAATGACCCAGAACCATTACCGGTCACGACATCTGCCGCTGATCTCTCCCCAATCTGGCACTGATGATCTCTTCTGCTCTCCGTCCTTCCCTGCCCACCTTTTGGGGTCATCGGTAAGCGTCGCGACCTTGCTCCTATTGTCTGACTGTCCGCCCGCCAGCCGCCGCATCGTTCACTCTCATCTCTGCCCCGAGGCTATGGAACGCTAGACACCGCCCGAGGCGATACAGTCAGCTGGCGAGAACGTACGCTCAGCTGGCGAGAACCACTGCCGGACGCAAATGAGCGCGGAGACGAACAAAAGAGGGCGGGGCGGTGGCTTTCAGTTGAGATGGGCATCGGGTGTGTTTGAGACGGAGCGCCGCGGTCGGCGATGGGTGTAATGGCCGCTAATTGGGAGCGTTTAGCCCGAGAGGGCAGGGTGTGGGTGGTGTTTGGATTGCTGCGGGGCGGCGGGAGGTGTTCAGAGGTCGCCATATTGCTCGGTGCGTGGTGGTGCGCGGTGACCTGCTGAGAGCATGTTGGTCACACTCGGCGGAGATGGAATGGTGTGTGTTGTCAGTGAGGTCGAAGTTGGGGCTGATGTTTAAGTCGAGTAGAATTTACCGAGGCGTGATCGTGAATGTGGTCGAATCAACGTCTGGTTGTAGTATGACTATGAATCGACAAACTTTCAAATTTGCCAGAATATGAAAAAGAATGTAAAGGATACCTACAAACTATTGATCCGAATCCTGAGCTGAGCTAGACATCTGATAACTTATTTTGTTGCGTACTCGGTACTAGTGCGGGGTAGGATTCGTCTTCCTTATAAGCGCAGTTGGCAGTCGATTCATTCTCCGTATTATTTTATCATAACTCCACAATTTTACATCGAAGCACGCCCGCATTTTCCGTATGAGCACTGACCAGGCAGGGCATCATCCATCGGGTCCCTATGCCACCGCATTCCATCTGTAGCCATCCCCCGCTGGTTGTTCCCATCAATGTACCGAGTCGTGAATCGTGATCCACAGACACCGCGCCACATGACGCCTCCTGCGCCACTCCAGGCCACAGTGCGCCACTTCACGTCTCACGCCGCCTCACGCCGCACTGATAAATAGCACCGGGGGTAGCTCGCGATAGCGCGAAGCCTTGCGCCAGTTTCGGCTTAGTTTCCGCTATGGCATCAAGTTCCCCCAAGCGGTGAGATATTTATGAGTAAGACGGTGGGTGGTTTTCGCACGGAAGACACGGTAGAGGGGCTGGGTAAGTGAACACAGGTGGTTTGGGGAGTCAGTGCTGCTCCAGTGATGCTGAGAGTGACGATGAGCTGGATGATTGATGTGAAGACGCTCCGCAGGGGGTACACAAAGCTGCTGCAATGTTGCATTATCGAATGGGAACCAGAGCAACTGATCGTGACCTTGACTGTTTCACCTGATGAGTTTTAGATTAATCATGTGATTTAGAGTGTGAGCCGAGAGGTGTCAAGCATTTCCAAAAGGAAAAGCTTCAGTTTTCACTTTAGATAGGTCAGCTCTGTTGTACGAAGACAGTGTAACCAAACAACAATGTAACCATTTTGCGATATTTTTAACACCGTTCACCGTTGAGCGCTACGGAACACAAAAACTCATTTAGCTGGAATAAGGGGGTAAAAGCACCCCTTGCCACTCGGTGGTCAGACTCCTTCCCGAGCCGACTTGTAACTTCAAACTAGAGTTCCAGCGATTCTGCGCTCGCCAATAGGACGGGAACTGGTATATCACCGACACCACAACACGTCCCAACCACTAACCCCCGCATCAGCTGTGTGAGAAGAGGCCGAACAGCCGCCATTATTATCACGTCGCCACAGAGGCGAACTTCGTCGGGTTCGCAGCCATTCTACTGTCGCTTTCCATTCGAAGCTGAATGGGAACATGGCCTGCGGCGTCAACGGCGCTGTGCTAGAATATCGTCGATGATGAACACCGACACCGTGTTGAAACACAAATGAACTACGCGTTTTGAAATAAAAAGAAAGAAAGAATCTGCGGTGCCTCGTATTCTGTTGCACACCGATGAGCCGTGGATCTTTAAAAGTTTGCTTTGAGTTATAGTCGTTTCTTACATTTACACAATTATCAGATTTTATACGACTCTTTGTCTGTTAAATAAATAAAATGCCGCCTAATTCATAGCACTCTAACGAACATAATAACTGAACGCAGGACAGGGAAATTATTCGATGAATCTGGACCCATAACACACACGACCCTCTGAATCAATCGACTGAGTGATTGCGAGTCTATATATTATCAGCGCACATAACAGACATTACCACGACTGCATAGCTATGGCGTACATACGACGCTTCGCATATACTGTTTGAGCTAGCAGGCCAAACTAAACACCGAAAGCTCACATCTCGTATGGAAGGATCACCAAATAACACGATACAGACTTGACATTATTTGCGCACACAGGATAACATTCACCTTCCAGCGATGCTGTAATGAACAGGGACATCGGCGAAAATAAAAGAGACTGGTTGAGTTTTTGCGTGCCGAACAAATAACACAAAACAGCAGTGAAGGTTTGTATAATGGAACCAAAGAATGCCAAAATGTGCGATCTGTGACAATAGCGATCTTTCATAAATGCAATTAAAATATGGAAGAAAGAGATCATTTGATAACAAAATAACTCAAAACCAGTCATCTACGCAAATATCAGTTTTGATTTGTGTCTTATAAGTTGCTCTTTTCCCTTATAATCGGCTCAGTCTGCCGTTTACAAAGATAGCCAAAGATGTGCCTAACTTTCTCAGAAGTCTGCACAATAAACATCGATGTCTAGGGAGTGCCACCGACACCTATGGAGATACTGATAATAAATATGCCCATATGCTAGGGAATGTGCATTGTTTCATATGTATACAGTGGTGGAGACATAGCGATAAAACTTATAGAGTTTCGACACAATATCAGAAAACACAGATGCACGATTAAGTAACGAGCTCAGTCTGTCATTTTATGCGGCATGTTCAGTTCAAGAAGCCAATGTAACAACGCTTCACAAACACAAACAATCGAACAGAATATCTCCAATTCAGAGTACAATGTTCCAGAGGCGAGAGAGCAGCACTACACACGACTAGAGCGCCACCTGTTTATACAACGGCACAAAGTGTCGCATTCTGGTAAAATAGAGACCTTACGCGAGGTTCGCGAACGTTTGCGGAGGTACGCCGCACGTGCTGATAGACAAAATAGAGACTACACGCGATTTTCGCCGCCCGCCGGATCACTACAAAGGCATGAAGGCTGTGTTCGAATCTACCCGCAGTGTTACATTGATGCGCACAAGACGACTATAGCGACAGGTTGGTGCAGAGAACACGCTCAGATTAGGCCAAGTACGAATGCACCGACAAGTGGCCAGTGGAGGTCTTACACAGTCGCGGCCGATAGACAGGCGAGGATGCAAGTCACAATCGGTACCGAGATCGGCCGTAGCACCGCCCCTAGCGGTCGCTGTTGGGACTCAATAGAACTATTTGGCCACCGGTGGCGCCACTTGCATCTGTTCCTACCACACAAATAACACAACAGGGTGAGCACCATACTCAACTCCATGTGGTCTTACTTTTCCATTTAGCAGCACATATATCTACTGATTGGCAAAAGGTGCGTGTGCGCCCATGGGGATTACAACAAACTACCAAACCGTTGTGTGCGGGGATATTGTTCAATGTTCAAAATGTCACAATTCTCTCCACAAATAGTGCCCTTTTATCATAGCTGCATTTAGATTGGAAGATTCCTCGCCGTAGACAAAAACTAATAAAAAATTGATCCACGAAGCAGCAATACCCAGAAACGTACAAGCAAGTGATGAGAGAGCAAAACACATTTCTAGAACCACTGTGCGAGTAAACGGTTGTCAACAGCTGAGGCTTACATATAGTGATGTCCTACGACAGATAGCATAGGTATGCACGGAAGATCTTGTGTTGCAACGCGTAAAAACTCAGAAACTCTCAACCTCGCTGACATATTGATGCACGCATGCAAGCCCCGATTTTCGACTTCTGAGCAGTGAGACAAATAATTAAGCCTTCAGAAATCACTTCACCGTTCGCAACCGTTTCATAATAAATCGATTCAACAGCAATTTCTGAAGAGGCTGCATTTAGTTCTGAACTCTGAACGCGATGCGATGATAGCCATACAATCAGGAACGGAGGCTGGGCAGTTAATAGAAACTGGACTGGCTTTATCGCCATTATTTCGAGTCATCTGCATAGCGAATTTCTTGAATTATTCATGAGAGAGCCACATGTCTAGAGTCCACACATCTTGAGCGAACGGGACCCGAACCTCATTAGAGCCTTTTCGTTAAACTACAGCGGTAACCAAACGCGGCGATTCAGGCCAGAGAAGACGCCTGCAAGACTCCTTGAGCGATTTTGGCGATGATTGGTCATCGCACCTTTGGAAGCGTAACTGGCCTTGCTTCGGTACAGATCCTCTTTGCATATCCACAAGTGACTTCTTGACAATAACGACAATTAATCGCAGGTCCGGTTTCTTGGATCACATGCCTTTCACGTTATATCAGCGTCACGTGCATCATGCATCTTGCGGTCCTATGCTTTTCCACATTTCTGAATCGTCACGTTGACGTATAATCTCCATCCTGGCTTACAGCATCGTCACCCGTGTCTTTGATCCTGCTATCCTCTGCCGCAGCACATCACTCATCTCCAGCTTGCGCGGCCCAGAGGGCGTGCTGGCCGCGGATCCTAGCCTCTGCACCCCTCGAGCCAGACGGGAGAACCCTACCAGGACAGTATCTCGAGCGGGGCTGGTCAGCGGAGACAGAGCTGACCCGAGCAGAGACAGCCCACCAACTGAGGGTCGATCACTGCTAACCGTGATGCTGGGCACCTCTGTGTTAGCTGATGGACCGGTGGTGCCTGACTTCGACTCAACGGAGATGCTTGATGGTGGTTCTATTTCCGTTGGCTCTCTTGAAGAGCTCGCTGATTCACCGGAGGCGAGACGTGGTAATTGCGAAGATGTGGCTGTTGTGACCACGTCTGGCAGCTGCGAGGATTCGAGTGAAGAGTTTCCCTTCGCAAGATCTTGTTCGGGACCGTTCACTTGGTGAGACGACGTCTTCTCTGGCGTCACTCTCGACTGGTCTGCATTTCCTGCACATTGCGTGCTACCCTGGCCATCTGCATCGTCTTCATGTCTTGTGCTTTTCCTTCCATCCACCTCCACCTCCGGGTAAGTCTGCTCCGTCGCATTTTCACCTGGCTGCCCAACAGCTGGAGGTGAAGTCGGACCTCCCACGGGACAGGCGATGATACCCGCACTGTCGATCAGCATGTCGCCCGACTCTTGCGAGGGCTCTTCAGGCGAGTTTCTCTCCGTCTGAGACTGCTGCTGTGAGTCTGACCACAGTGGGCGAAGACGTGACGGCAGCCACGCGGCAGCAGCGGCCACACTGCTCGCAGCACGAGTGCCGGCCGTGCGGAGCAGACTTCCCGGCTGCGGGGTTTCGTCCAGCCAGCGGAGCGGTGTTCGTCCAGCACGACGAGAGCTTGCAAGAGAGGCGCGGGACTTGCGCCGAGCCAGGCGACCCTCAGATAGGGGAACTTGGTGGCCAGCAGCTTCGCAAGCTCCAACCAGCGCCGCAGCCAGTGCGCGAAGTGTTTCTGCCTGATCTTCCGCAGAGCCCGCCGTCACGGCCACGTTGTTGAAGAAGCGCAGTGGCGTGGCACGCAGCTGGTGAAAGTACCCAGACTCACCGCTGATTTCGTACCACAGACGTAGACAGGGGGTTCGAGGAGAGCGCGACAGGCGGGAAGCCTCGACAGGACCGAGTTCGATGGACTGGAGGTCACATAGCGGAACGCGCTGGTAGGAGACGATGCGGTCTGTGTCGTCATCGTAACATGCCGCGTAGTAGGAGTCCGTGGTCAGGATGAGAATGGTGTCCAGCTCCTGGTCGCCGTCAGTTGCATCGGCGTCTGCGTCGATCAGACCCCAGGTGCCCATCACGACGGAGCCGTCAGGAACCAGCAGACGCTGCGAGTCGTCGAGCAGTTGCCGGACGCGTTCCACCGCCGCCGCCTCATCGGATTCGTCGCCGTCGGCTTCGTCTTCAGGCTCTGGCTCCACCGGCGGGCGGCCCAGGGAAGCCTCGATTGCCGCCTGACGACCCGCGTCGCGGAAGCGGTTCAGGTAGTACCGGTTGGCCGAGTTGACGCCATCGCGCATGAGCCCAGTCCAGCGACGTTCTCCAGTTCTGGTGAAGTCTCCTTTGAGCGCACCGGTTCCTGCGTATTGCCGACTGAGAGCGTCGCCGGTATCTGCCCACATCTGCTGGAAGGTGTTGCGAAGAGATGCTGGCAGCGCACCGGTCCCAGCGACGCCGAGTTTTGACAGTTGCGTTTGCAGCATTGTTCTGGCCAGCGCTGTCTGCACGACGTTCGTTCGGTCGAGACAGTCGATGCAGCTTACGCGGAACACGGCAGATTGTTGACAGAGCGCTCCGCGGCGATCGGCCCATGTGAATCCGGTGGCTGCGAGGTCGTCTGAGACAGCCGCCAAGAGAAGCGCGACGTTTTCGAAACGCAGTCCTCGGCAGTGATCGTGAAAGTCAAATGCTGTGAATGTTAGACGCTCGGAGTCGTATGCAAGCGCCTGGTCCAGATAGGCATCCGCAATCACCTTTTCGCGTCCCGTTTGGTCGACAAGACTGACACAATGTACGGCACCGTAGCGTTCAACCTCAGCGTCCACGTGGCGGCGGAAGGCGGCAGCCGTTTGGACAGGGTCTCGCTCGAGTCTCGGCGGTGGTCGGTACCGGTAACCAGGCTGCGCCCAGAACACGGGGACCGAGCCACGCACCTGGACAAAGCTGAGATGGTGGTCTCCGCTCGAAAGGATCTGTTCAGTCTCGACGTAGTTGGCCACCCAGCCATCCGGATCCACGCCGCGTCGGCGATAGCGCGTGCCGGCCCGATGGCGACTGCGGCGAGAGATGAGGCTTAGGCGAAGATGCGGGGGAAGTACTCCGTCCGGGTCTCCGCACTCGGAGATGTGTACGTAGCCCTGGACGATCGGCTGCACCCAGGCATCTGCTGCGGGCGGAGGCAGCGCAAGCACCGCCGCAGCCGCGGGGGCGTTCCAGAAGAATCGGTCATCCGGTTCCGCTCCCTTCAGCCTCCTCGCCAGGGAGTTTGTCAGATCACCGCCGACGCTGAAGAAGAACGAATCCGAGTCGTTGAAGAGTTTCAGAAGCTCCTCGAGCACCGGACTGAGTGCGGCGGCGGGTCGACGGTTCCGGCCGGGGACGCGCTCCTTTACCTGAGCGCCGGCTGACTGTGCAGCTGCTGCTGTCGCCGCTGCGGCTCGCGTGGTGACGGTCTTCATCAGTCCCCAGGTACGTGCCAGTCCAGCGCCGCGTCCAGCCGCGGCAGCCGTCCCTCCTCCGCCTCCTCCGGTACTGACAGACGCGCCCGGTGTGTGCTTCACACACGCAGTCAGCTGTGTGTCAGGAGTATCAGGCAGCGAAGACGAGCTCAGCGGGAGGAGAGTCACCTTGGTCACCTTCCTCACCATGTGTCCATCAGGCAGCCTGCCCACGGGCACCGACTCCCTCACGAGTAGCAGGTGATACTCGCCACCAACACTCGCCTGGACGCGTCCTACAAACGCCTGGCACACACCCAGACAGACTGGATCATCGGCAGCGGCCAGGTCCCACGCGGATCGCGCCGTGACGCTACCATCCGAGCGTCGCCACCAGAGGCTGTGTTCGCCGCGAACGAGGATGTAGTAATCGGGCGTTTGGACCACCTCGATCGGAGCTGGCACATCGTCTGCAGCTGGGGCGTTTCGTAGGGCGGCGGGGACGCCCTGAGAGGACGTAGGAGGGTCATCAGCGTCAGGAGCCGGGCCTGAGGTGCCAGCTGGTGCAGATGGTACCATGGTCTCCGAAGAAGACTCAACAGTCATGGTGAGGTCTGGGTCGGCGGTTTTGGCCTCCGTGGCAGATGTGCCTTGGCGATACGAGATCTTCGGGTTTCTAAATACACTTTCCAAGCTATGCACTGTAGATACCTACTTCAACGATCACTTATATGCAGGATAAGCAACAAATAGTATAAATATAACCAGGTGGATATTCTATAACATAAACAACAGCGGATATCGCTAAACAATAGTTCCACGACAGAGGAACCTATCAGACGCAACTATATCAGACAACACTTGACCTGACTAAAATAATGCGTTCGCCAAGGTTTTCGGGTAAACGACGGCTTCAAGGAATACAGCGATTTTCATCAGAGATTCACTAAGATTGGTAAGACGCCGATTTGCGTCCCTTTCAATAACCCCTCGATCGATATCTAAGTACGCCTCTACTGTTTCGTGCTTTCCCAACTAGCACCCTACGTGCTGTGAGACATATACCTATATTTCTTCTTCACACACACGTCCTCACTCCTTCGGTTTCACGCGTTAAGTCCCAGTCTCCCTTTCCGTAATCCTCCTGTTCTTGCTTGAGCTACGCACAGTATTCCCCCATTTGCTAGTGTGACAGTTCCTTGCCGTAGCCCTCAGCGGGCAGAAAAAGACCAGAAAGTTCGGTCAGCTGCCGTGCAGGCGACTGAGACTGATATTCACAACACCGAACGCCAGAGAAGACGCCATGTACGTATCACGTGATGGGAGTGAGCACCGGAGTCTCATTTACCGAGAAGTGGGCGGCGAGTCTTGGCACGGACACCGGACGAATCAATCGAGGTCCTCGTCATCGAAAAGATCACCAAAGTCTGCCGGAACCGAGGCCAAGGGAAGAGTTAGAAAGATGAAAGAAGTGTTTCATTGGTGGACAACAAATCCTTCAGATGTACTTGTAACTAAGATAAAAAGAATTTCACATCCATCAGGATTAAGTTTGGACAATTACTCTGACCATAATAAATAATTACGCTTTTTGGGTATTGATAAACGACATGAAACTTATGACAGGTCAACAAGGCAAAGTTCACCGAGAAGTAGGCATCTAGTCTGGCTCATCTGACAATTACTGAACCCAGCGTAAGCACTAATGATCAATTAGGCTGGAGCACATTAAATTCGTCTGGCTATTTTTCCACCCCGAATCAGGTTTGTTAGGCAATAAGTTGTCCTACTACTTGCTTGCGTCTAACGCCAAATCTTTAAACTAATTGACAAATGCCCGCAGTGAGGTGAGGCATCCGCTGAGACAAACATATGTGAGCGCCATCTGTCTCTGGGAACCTGGGGTCTGGAAACAATGCTCTACGAAGTGTCAGGATTCTGGGCCAAGTACTCATCCCTGATAGCATGAACTCGGCACTGACAGAAGCCAGCGTTGGGTGCTCAGTACTCACTGTTGGCAAAGTCGGCATGGACCATGGGCTCATTGCTGGCGACGTCTACCACTCCGGCACGATCGGCCGCCGAGTTCTGAGAAAAACACAGTCACAAAAATGAAATAAACACTAATAATTACAAAACATTGGTTACCAGTGGCTGCCTTATGCTTGGCAATGCAGCGTTGTAAATATATGTCATCAATCATTCAGATCATGGCAAATATATTACACAAATATGTCAAATAAGCACAGCCCATAATTACAGGAAATGGAAGGCAGGTCCAGGTTCAGGTATTGATCTTTTGGCCTGCCGCCGACGGCGATATCAGCCGAATGGAAGGCTCATCATTCAGTGGGCAGCTCCAACCTACCTCATCCATGGACACATCCATCAGCTGGTTCACAGGATTGTCTGGAAACATCTCGTCTGCTGCCAGAGGCTTCATCATGTGGACTTCTTTAGAGGGTTATGTGCACCTGGTAGCTGATCCCCACTCCTCAGTATTGTGGCAATCTCCTGATAAATCTGGAACAGAGAGGGAACATCATGAACATCATGAAAATCTGAAACATTACAATGGTTATTATCATGGACAATAACCTTTAACCAAGACTAAATTTCTTTGAATGTAACTTGTGATTACTCCCTCAACAAATTTACCCCGCGTTCGATGTCTCTCGGACGACGAAGATTCTACGGCGTCCGGCCAATCCCGTACTAGGTCAGCGGGGGCTCGGCTGCGGTTATGGAACGTGATTGGCCGGACGGCGTAGAATCTTCCCCGTCCGAGAGACATCGAACACGGGGTTAAACTCATGGAATCACGTTGCAAACTAAGCACAGGCTTCTTTCATGAAAAGTTAATTCCTTAACTCATGAATCTCCCTGGGGCCTAGCTGCCTGGGCCATTCATAATTTAAAACCACTTTGCCCTAAGAAAGAAACCAAAGAAAACTAACCTTCCAGAGTTCCAGTTCCCTTCATGCCTGACATACCTAAGTGTTAACTAGTGCGGATCTGTAACCATCCCTCATGTGACTTGCCAACTCCAATGCCTGTTCCATGATCTTAGACTACAAAGCATGACACTTCAATTCAGTAAGAGCTCATTTATGCTGAACCCTTCAGCTGGTGTGCAGTGAAGTGCACAGCTGCACAGCAGTGGTGTCAGCAGTCAGCACCCCATGAAATGCTGTGCAGTGTGCCAGCACCTCATTGTTCAGTAAAATATGAATGGAGATAATGATGAGGGGGTCAGTCAGAGTCACCCTTACTGTTACCAGAAAGTAGTAAGTGGTGCACTGACAGATCCAGAAAGGGATTCTGCAGGGGGGGGGGGCATACCCTCAAGTTTCTCCAAATAAAAAGTAATCCTCAGCTTAAGATTCCTGGATGATGCACTGCTGTGCAGATTAACAATCTTTTCCAGATGAAAGTTGCATAGCTTCCTTTTTAATCTAAAAAAATCCATAAATATTTGGTGGCTGGTGCCTCTTGAACCTGCTAGGTAGTCAACTTGTACAGCTTGTTGACTCTATTCCCAGGATTTGTAGTCAGTATTGTAGTCATAAGAGACACAAAGAAAATAATAATTGCAAGTTATTAAGCAAGTTGATGTGTATCTTTGCAAATACTAGGTATATCCAATTCACAGGTCAGGTTCTCAGTGGCTGGGAAACCATGTGAAGTGTGGAAGATATTTAATCCATTTTACTTTTTCCACAATTTTACGACAGATCAAACTGAGGCTTTGACATCCGACGTGTGAGAGGATAGCTTCCGCTGTGTAAATTTCACTTATTTCTGGGCCCTATCTCAGCGCCTGACGCTGTCCGCTGAGCGCGCTGGGAGCTAAGGCCTGCCCCTGATGTCACCCAAATGACGTTGTGTACGTAGGTAGGTACTGTGCGGTCCGTGAGCTTGTGATAAATCACAGTTGGAACAGAGGTACTTAACCCGGCAGTTGCTGGGGTATTTCGCCACCCACCGTTTGCTGGGGGGGGGGGGGGCATTAAACGCCCCCAGCCGATAACTCGACAACCAATAGGCGGCAGGCGCAGCGAAACGCACGAGGCGGCAAACGAAAGAACGCGACGAGACGCTTCAGATGAGTACTTTAAAGTTGAATTTTGAGGTCACAGGTCAGGTCAAGGTCAGGTCAAACACCTGAAATCAGGCTTTCAGTAGCATGGAATTCAGGACTTCGTAATGGGCGCCTATCGTCATAAACTCTGTCAAAACGGTGCACAATCCATCATATAAGGCCTACAAGAGTGTCAGCTCCATGCAGGGGTCAGTCAAGCATAGGTCAGGGTCAAGGTCAGGTCAACCGGGCAGGCACATATCCCCGAAAATAAAAACTGACATTCGCAGCCTGTGACACATGTTTTATGGGTAATTTGGGGCGTAGAACACGATGGTGACATTCATTTTATCATATGTGTACGTGTTTGGCTAAAAAAGTTCAATTTAAGTAATGCATGTATCATGGGCGTGAAGTAGTCATGAGAAATTGCCAAGATTCAGTGCAAGATTTTGGAAAATGCGGAACGATAATCAATAATCGAAGATAGCCATTTGATTGAACATCGTATTGGCAGTCTAATAGTGTTAAAGGCATGTCTGTATGTCTATTCTGTGATTTTATATGATTTTTTTAATATATGCCGTTTATGGTCGAAAACTCAGAAATCATGACGTCACTAAAACCTCGATATCTCAAAAATTTTCCGACCGATTTTTTTGAAACTTTGTCACAATACACTTCAATCAATTCCCTTACAGGTACCCAAAATTTTATGCTACGCACCGTTTTTATGCTATGGCCCGGCGAAAAAAGTGGGGGCGTTTAACGCTCCCCCCCCCCCCAGCAACTCGCGGGTTAAGAACCAAGCACAAAGAGAACAGAGGTTTGAGCATGAATGCTGCTAGCGTGCTGCTGGCGCTGGCAGCGCGGCACTCAAGCGTTCTGCGATGACGGCATAGCTTAGCGTCAGTGAAGTTTGTTGATATGGCTATGGAAACCCAATGAGCTGACGCATGCAGCGTTGACGCAGAGCGCACTGTAGTGCTCTGCCGCGGAACACCCTGGTTGAATAGCAAAATAAAAATTTGTTTTGACGAAAAACAGTTTTGCCGCATAGTCGGAGTCGTGCCGCGCAGCTCAAGCTGTGATTCAACAGATTCATAATCAATTCCCATTGACTTTATTTATTATCGACTCACCAGACTCTATGGAAATCCTGTACCCCTTATATTGTTGCAAGATTGAATAGGTACAGTTCAACTGCAATTGAATATTCCAGAATATCGGAAAACGCAACGCTGGGCTTGCGCTGGGCTTGGCCGAGAACAAAAACGTGAATCCCTGGATGCGTCAGTATCGCCTCAATCGTCTCTCAGTCAGTTTCTCGAGAAATAGAAAATATTTTCCCTAGATTTCAGGAAAAATCTAGAGTTCGCATTTGTTTTAGCGACATTGCGATAAACACCGCGCTCGACATCCGGATCATCAGCATCAGGGATAATTTTCCGGCATCACCGGGATCATTTGGTGTTTTAGGCTGACACCGTGCACAACGGACATGACAACGAGTAAAGGAGCCATTAGTGAAGCAAAAGCAATATAAAAATGTGACTTACTGCAACGATGGTCCCTACAATACCAAATTCTTATCGGTGATCTCGGAAAATTATCCCTCAGGATGTCGAACGCACGCCTAGTAAAGCTCAAGCCAGTTATTCCTCAGCCAGGGCCTTGCCTCAGCCACGGATCACCTAATGTGATCCGTGCCTCAGCCCATAGGTGTAGCAACGTATCTCTTTGGTGAAGGATACCTTTCACCAAAGTTTCAGATTGGTGAAGGATCCTTCACCAATCTTGGACAATGCAAGGGAGGGTCTTCACCTACCTATGCTTAGAACTACTGGATTCGACGGTTGATCAAATGTCTGTTTTTTTTTAACCCGCGCCCGGCTGGGGGTCCTGAGGGGTGTTCACGGGCCCTGTGTGCGGTCGGACCGCACACAGCCTCGAAGCTCCGCCCACTTCGTCCCTACGTCAGCCTTCCGTCACCGCACACAGCGATCGCTGTGGCCGGTCGGGACTGGCCACAGCGGACCGTCCACCGCACGCAGCCGTGACGTCAGAACCGCCTACCCATCCCCTACCCCCACGCCTGCTGGACGTACCGCACACACCGCACGCAGCAGTGTGCGGTGCCCGTGAACACCCCTCTGGATTTCCACGCCCTGCTGGGGGGGGGGGGTGTTTGAACACCCCCCACTTCTAACTCGGCTGCTGGGCCACGTAGCGATACGCGGAAGGCGGTGTTCGAAAGAGCGCCAAAAATAATGACGAAATCACTTCGGTCGCTTTTTTGGTCAGGTCAAAGGTCAGGTCACCAGAGGTCATTGAGTGAAAAATTTCGCCGTTTTCCAGGTCGAATGTCGACAATTTCCAAGAAGCCAACGCATAGCTCGGGAATCAATAGAGCTACAGCGCCACGGAAAAGCGCATTCGATAGCCCTATTAACGCCCTTTCTGAGTAATTCTCTCAGAGTTGACCTAACGTCAACGGTTTTGCCTGCAGGGGGCAAAAACTGCCAAAATAGACGATTTTTCGGGAACAGTTTTTCTGCAATAACTTTTGACTCAAGCCTTGCACGAGCTTTCTTTTACCGACATCGTGTTCCTCTTGTCAAGACGCATCGAATGAACTATAATTTGACATTGAAAGTTCAACTTAAAACTTTGACCTCTGGTCAAGGTCATGATTTGACCGACCGGACATTGTCATGTTGCATATTAGTGAATCTGTATCGTCGAGGTGAACATATATATAAGGCGTTTTCATCGCTCTAGCATGCCTCTTTCAAAAGTTAGTCGCAAAAAAACTGTTAGATACCATTCGTGACCTGAGATGACCTTAGGGGCATAAACAGGGGTCACGGGTGCCGTTTTCATGTTCAGTGTGTCAAAGTTACTTGTAATGTAGTGTTTGAGAGTGTTTAGAATGACTTTCGTCCGAAAAAGACGGTTTTGAATTTTCTCCCATTGACTTATAATGCCTAGAGAGGTCGCAAAATTGACCCGACCTTAGGTCACCGATATGAAAATTCCGAATTTTGTACATACTGTTGCACTTATCAATTGCTGAAAGCTTCAAAGCGATCCGTCACTTGGTGTAGCTATGGCATACACTGAAACATTTTATGATGTGTTTATGAGGTGAGGTCACATGTAGCGACCTGGTGACCTGACCTTGAAGGACCCTGGTCTGAAATTTTCACAAAATGTATAAAATTGATAGATGATAAGGTGCCGCCGTTTTTCAGATATCCACGAAAAACCGCAGGGGGGGGTGTTCAAAAACCTCCCCCCCCCCTCCCAGCAGGGCGCGGGTTAACACACTTTGACCATTTGCCCCAGTAGTCAAAATTCCTTAGCCGAGGCCCTGATTTACATCTTGCTGTCATGGCAGGATGCACAATTCAATTTTAGGCAGGCATTGAAAATTTGACGTTAATGGGATGATAAGGGCGTAAGATATCTGCGAAAAACAAGGGGTTGGCGAAATTCGCCCCCCCCCCCCCCCCGCTTGCACTGTGCATGTTGGTTGGCACGGTCCTGTCCCTTTTCATAAGGTTCAGGTATATAATATCCTTCACCAATATTTTTGGCGCTCCTACACCCATGCCTCAGCCACAAGCAGGGCGACTCAATCCAATGTCTATATTACCCTTGGAACAGGTTACAGGACATAGGCGGCGGAACGGGGAGGGCACCGGGGCACCGTGCCCCCCCTTTGATTTTGGCATTTTAACATTAGCCCTATAGGCGTTGCATGGAAAGAATGGGACCAAAAATCGGCAGTGCCCCCCCCCCCCCTTAATTGAAGGTGTTCCGCCGCTACTGGAACAGGAGAACTAATTGGCTCTAAGTGATCGTCGTCATCAAACTTCCAGAGAAACATAAGCCACGTCGATCCCACTTTATGTTCCCATCACGTAAGAAACAATAAAATAAACAACAACCAGTAACGCATACAACACAACGCACACGTCATCAAAGCCTCTCAAAGTTCCCGAAATCGCGAGTTAGTCCAACTCCAATCATTGGGTGCCGTACAGCCCTGATCAAACTTCAGCCCGAAGCACAGAATGACATTACTTCAATGCAAAGAGCCACGGAGTGGCTCTTTTAGCCCTCAGCCCCACACTCCATCGAATCAAGAACACACAGGCCAGCAATACAAAGTCACCGAATGCCCGCCACCTTACCAAGGCGAAGTACGTGGCCAAACAAACGATAACAGAATCACGACCGGTGCAACAAACACGTTATTTCGTGCACAGAATCGACGCTGTGCACGCCGCACAGCGCACAAACGGGCCAAGTGCCGGATAATAGCGGGCACACAAATATCACCGTGTGGGTAAGTCAACCGGGTGATGCACAGATACATCAAGATCGCACGCCCGTTGTGATCCGTTCCGTAAATGCAAACACATCCACTTAGCTGGTCCGATCGGCGATCAGCATATTCAATTGCGCTTTGCAAATCATTCAATTCAATTGCCGAACGCATAACAACCAACCACAGAATAGAACAACGTAGGTACTAACCAATTCGTCTGTCATCCGTCTGTCATAGACACGCCACTCAGATGTTAGTAGTGCTGTGGTCTTATTTCACCAATGAATATCAGCGGATTGTTGGAATGGAACATCGGTAACCAGGTTTTCTGATTACAACCTACATTCCCGTAAGGATTCTTCTTCTAAATCAGGATCCGTTTGTATTTGGGCATGGGTCTGAATGGAATAATGGAAGTGAACCGTAAGCTGACAAATAAATACGGGACGGCAAGTTCATCGCTAAGATGCCGACCTGGCGATTGAACCTCAGGTTCTCTAGGAAGGTCAGGTAGCAAACCCTACATCATGTTCTATCCTTCACTCTCGTTAGACTGATAACTGGATCACAGGGTCAGGTATAAACTGGTGGCACAGGTTCCAGGCTGAACGGACGTTCATAGTCTATACACAGGTCATGGTCACTAGTGGAGCTCTAACATGAGTTCGCAGTTTACGCCTCGGGTCACTAGTCTTGGCTCAATAAAGACCCAACAGACTTTCTTTGTCTGTAATGGCCACTAGCCTGGTTATTAGAGGCTGAAGATGCACTCTTTGTCTGTTCATCTGGTCACTAATCGGAGTTTACTTTCAGCGTAAGGCCGGTATATCATACACGCGTCGACTCATTCAAGTCTTTACAAAGTCTTTCAACGACGCACATATTCATCATCATTGGAAACAAGCCGCTCAGTATGCAACGTTAGCAGCGTGTTCACCTTCAAGCCGACACTGTCAACGATAGCACTTAGCAGTACCTGACCAATCACAGCGCTCAAACCGTTTGCTGCGGCTGTGAGCTGGCGTTTGCGGTCGGCTGTCGGAATATCATCGAAGATATCTGTGGAAAAAATCGTACACTTTTGTAAATACATAGTAAACATATGCATTATGCACACTGTGCTCCAGACTCGTAAGCGTAGTTTAATATCATAAAACATGATTGCAGTAAGATCGAATGTCATGTCTGCAGTCTGATTGCACACGTATCGTAAGCTTACATACTTGAATAGCGGTTTTCTCATATTTTTCACCAAGTCGTTTACGCCTCGCCTCTACCTCAGCTCATTCGAGTTTACAGTCGTGTCGATTAATAAGTCATTTATGCATCCCTTTCTCAGCTCCCCTAAGCACCAGCTCCCCAAAGCACAAACCCCTCCTCTTCACACTAAAACCATCCCTCTCTTTTTTCTATCCCTATCCAGTCTACGCCACAATCCTCATTCATGTCCCCTTTCACTCACATTTTTCATGACCTGTTCGCGCATGAAGTTGGACGTGACCGATCCGAACGAGGCCTGTAGACCCTGGGCAGCCCCGTACCGACACCGTACGTATCCGTACACGTTGGCACCGTTCAGGGCTATTCCAATAATCGGTAACACCTGTGGAACACAGTCGGGGGCGGTTAGGGGGGGGGGGGGGGTACAGAGTGTGTGTGTGTGTGGGGGGTAGAGATGGGAGAGATAGAGCGTTGTGCCAGGCATAGGAACGTGTTACTAGGTAGGTGCGTTGTCGGTACGTTGTGATTTGTGGCTCGTACAGAGGCTGAATTCGAGATAAGGTTAACTAAAACAGCGCGACGATTACATTTGTTTAGACATTCCCGATGCTACGCTGTTTTCTGCAGTTGTTCTATTTACTTAAATTGCAATTACATGAGTTCCGGTTCCTTTACAGTCGAATGGATAAAGTGGAGAATACAATGGATAAAGCGAAGAATTCCGTGCCAAATACAATACAAATGCTATCGTAAGTTACCCTTGCTTAGAAATGCAAGCACGCATCGTATATCTTAATCTTCGTATTTTATCTCACTCATCAAACATTCAAACATGCGTCTCAACTCTCACAATTTGCACTATTTACTCACCATTTTTACCCGTCACTCACATTTTCACTCGTAACTAACCATTCACACTCATTATTCAGTATTTTCACTCGACACTTACAATTTGAACTCATCACTCAACATCTCCAGTCATTGCTCGCCATTTTCTCACATCCCACTATTCTCACTAATCACTGATGACTTCGTGAGTAGTGACTCACCATTTTCACTCCTTACTCACCATTCTCACACCTCACCCACTCGATGCTCACGTGTAACTCACCATCCAGGCGTATCTCATTTTGAAGAAGGCGATCAGGAACAGCACCACCCAGATGACTGGCGAGGCGTACAGGGCTGACCAGAAGATACGTGACTCGCCGGCGTGGATCCGGTTCTGTGACGGGCCCTGGGTCAGTGTCAGTGTCAGAGTGACACAGTGTCAGAATTAGTGTCAGAGATGACACGAAAGACGTTAGTGTCATGGTTAGTGTCAGAGTGACACAGTGCCAGCATTAGTTAGTGTCAGAGATGACACGAAAGGCGTTAGTGTCAGGGTTAGTGCCAGAGTGACACAGTGTCAGTCAACATGAGTTAGTGTCAGAGGTGACGCAACAGCTGTTAGTGTTAGATGATGATATTTCGTAGGAGGATGACAGGATCAGTGTCAGAGACGACACATTAGACGTCAGTGTCAGAGACGACACAATTATAGGCATCAGTGTCAGAGACGACACATTAGGTGTCAGTGTCAGAGACGACACAATAGGTGTCAGTGTCAGAGACGACACAATAGGTGTCCGCGTCAGAGACGACACAATAGCTTCAGGTGGCAGTGTGCCAGGGTTAGTGTCTAAGGTGACAGTTTCACCGTGGGTCAGAGATGACACATTGTTTCTAGAGTGATATACTATGTTTCTAGATTGTCCTGTCAGTATTATGTGCATTGTGCATGAATGTATATAGTATACAATATACATACACACGCAGCAACACGTCACACCACAATTACGCAACCACGCAAAAAACACGTTTCACAGCCGGTGGTATTGTTACGTAGCATCGCTGGTTTTCATCCACTAGGTTCATCAGTGTGAAGTTAAGATGGATTAACTGGCTAAAACCAGTAAAACGCCTTTTGGGCGAAGAACGAGCGAGCGAGATAGTGAGCCCTGCACGTGCGGAAGGGCGAGAGGGTGCTTCCAACGGGCTTGTGCAAAGCACCCTTCTAACCGGTCGCTAGCGGTGTGCCAAATTTGAACGCAATTGGCCCAGCCGTTCCTGAGATCTGGAAGCGGCATTCTGCACGTGCGCACGTGCAAACGGGGTCCAAAATGACTTTTGCACGGCACCCTACTAACTGGTCCACAACCGTGTACCAAATTTGAGCGCAATCGGCCCAGCCGTTCTCGAGATCTGGAAACGCCCCCTGCACGTGCGCACGTGCAGTAGCACCCTAACCGCAACACATGGGAATGCATTGCCTGGTGGGTGCCTACCTGTATGCCAAGTTTCAGCGAAATCGCCCCAGTAATTACCGAGTTACTGAAATGGGAACAAATTTGGCACCTCTTATTGTTGTATTTTGCACGTGCACGGGGGGTGACCCACATACATCGAGAGTATCCTATTTTGGGTAGAAGGGATGCTGCTACCCTACAAAATATACCGCAAGTCAATCGCCCAAGCGGCTGCTGAGATATGAGCCTCTCAAAATCACTACTTTTGCAAAACAGCTTGAACACCCTTGACTTTTCACGTGGCACGTGCCACGACGGTCACTGAGATGTATCAAAAGTAGTCAATTACGGGGTAGAAGGGATGGGGCTACCCAACAAAAAAGACCGCAGGCCAATCAGTCCAGCGGTTGCTGAGATATAAGCCTCTCAAAAGCGTTACAGGCCGGGCCGGGCCGGGCCGCTCATACTGAGATTTTTCCGTTACATTGAAAAGACTCACTTCGCTCGCTGCGCTCGCTCGCTCGTAATAATAATATTTAGAATTAAAATTAAGCCTTTCAAGTTTGACAGGCGAAGCTTGGTAAATAAAGACCATTTGTTCTGACACCGCGCCAATCAACCTGGGGGATGGATGAGGATGTCAAATAATTCGGTGACTCTCAAATTTAGCAGCCCTTCTCCGGTCAGGCTTGATAGATCCACCGCACCGATGCGAGGTACTTTGCAGACTGACTGTACTTGTTGTGCCTACCTTCCTGCTCTCATAGATCCAGTGACTGACACCCTCGTCATCCACGTAGTTCCACCATCGAAGTCCCACCATCAGTCGACCTGGAGGCACGCAGAACAGGTCACGCTGGGTCAGAGAGGTGATTGCGGTTTAGAATCACCGCGGTCAGCGCACAGTTCGACGAAAAACGCATTACCTGAAAATAAGCCAACGGAATAAGAAGCAGCGTAGGAAAATAGTAAAGAAAATGACGTTTTCCGCTACTTGCAGGAGAGTACTGTCTAAATGGCTGCATTGGAGTGGGAGTGAAGTCGCGAGGATCAAGTCCATGCAAGAGACGAATACATAACATAAGATGTTGCAAAAAGCATAGGCAAAATCGCCTTGAGAGGATCTCACGCTTATTCATAGCACTCTAATACCAACAAAAATCCTAACGTGTCAAGGCTGCAGTGCAACGCTGGAGTCCCATTCCACTTCTGACGAACAAACGTATAAAAAATACCACGAAATGCGCTGGGTCGATTAATATTCCACTACCTACCAATTATGCTCACCTGTGATATTCTTCACTGTCCAAAAGTCTGCCGACAGCAGCATCACGATCATGATGAAGCTGGTGATGAAGCCCATCCCGAAGACTGCACACAGCATGTACGTCAGGATCGCACCAAAGCGGAACAGCAGGTGGAAGAGTGTGACGAACGGATGTCTGCCAGAGAAAGACAGTTGTCAGTTAATTATGCAGCAGAAAGTGGATGCAACACACATCAGTTCCAATTCTGCCAAGCTGGGGACCAAAAGAGATGATGATGAAAGTAAATATCTGTAAAAGAAAACATCTTTTAGCACTACAACTTACTTGAGCTTTCCTTTGTCTTCATTCTCCTCTCCAAAAGCAAGGGTATCATCATCATCTAGTAGAGGTGCCTGAAAAAGACAAATGTCAATTGGTTATTCATTTCACAATATTGCAAAGAGCCAACAGGCCTTGCATGCCACGGGGAGAGAGCACCTTTGACCTGATCTTAACTGGCCATGTCAATGTGGCATTAAATGAAAAAACATTCATTTTGGGATTGCTTTGAATGTGTTTAAGAGACACCCTTTCAATGGCTCAGTGCCACCTGCAATGTTTCATTACCATGATTATGGATGCATACATGTATGTATGAACATGCATTACTATCATGGACAATCCATGCACACATGGCATGGTGATTACCACCCACAAAACATAGATGCATAAACAAAACAAAGTGAAAAGAAAAACAATGCCAAAAACCCAGACTATGAAGCATAGCAATCTGGAGTCTTGTACAAAAACTTATGTTATTGTTGCAGAAGCACTCACTAGCTGGTGAACTGTGCAGTGTGTGTGGTGGAAGAATCAAAACTGGATAGTACCTAGTAAAGTAGGCATCACACTTGGTTTTGCAACTAAGGAGAGGCGTGGTAGGTTAGGCTGCAGACTGTAGGTTCAAGGTTGTAGGTTTTAAGTTGTAGGTAAGGTTAGGTCAGGTTTGGTTTGGGTTGATTTGATTAGAAAGCATCTCTGGGTAAAGCGCCTCTCCTTGGTTGCAAAAAACAAGTGTGACACCTGCTTTACCACCACCCAATTTTCTAGGTTGATACATTGACATGGTTTGAAACATTATAATGATGTGGTTTTCATGGAATGTTGAGCCTAGGGCCCTGTTTCACCGGTGATAGCAGCACGCTACTATCAAATTGCGCGAGCTGACGTAATGTGATGAGGTCACACTAATGACGTTTCGTGTAAGCCGGTAGATCGACAATGGACCAGCTGCTTCCTAGTCTACAATGACGTATCGAAATACGTGGACAATGGAAGTGTTGTAGACCTAATTATGTTCGACTTCGCCAAAGCGTTCGATGTAGTCTCTCACCCCGTCTTACTAGCAAAGCTACACCTCCTTGGCATCCAGCCCAGCCTAATTCGATGGATCGAGGACTTTTTGGTCGGACGAAGCATGACGGTACACATTAAGGGCAGGCTGAGTAACCCTCAGCTCGTCACGAGAGGCATTCCACAGGGCTCTGTCCTTGGTCCCATTCTCTTTCTCGTCTTTGTGAACCACGTTGCCAGTAACCTGACCTGTCAATATAAGATATTTGCAGACGACCTTAAAATCTACATGAAAGTACGTCATGACACCCAGGTCAACTATATGCATGATTCTCGGATTTACCAGAGAGACATCGACATGCTGCAGGGCACCGCGAAGTCTTGGTGTCTCACAATGAACGAAAAGAAATGTGTTGTGCTTCGTTTTCAGAGAAAACTACACACTCTTCCTCCCCCGTGCTACCGCATTGCCGAATCATCTATCCAAGTCGTACACTCCCACGTTGACCTTGGAGTCACGATTGATTCGGACCTCAAGTTTCATGAACATATCGCTGCGACAGTATCTAAAGCTGCCGGTTTAACGCAGAATCTTCTGAAGTCCACTGTTTGCAGGTCCCCTGATTTCATGATGACTCTGTTTAACACCCATGCTCGTCCAATTCTAGAGTACTGTACTTGTGTATGGCATACGGGATTCGTGCGTGACCTGCGCCTCCTAGAGTCTGTTCAGAGGCGATGGACCAAGCGGGTGTCAGGACTGAGGGAACTAGACTACAAATCCCGGCTCCAGGTCCTGAATCAGTACTTGGTTCAGGGCAGCTTGCTTCGCACTGACTTGATCCAGTGCTGGAAGATATTTCATGGTAAATGTGCTGTCGAGCCAACTGACTTGTTCGCGCTTGCTCCCGCCTCTGCGACTCGAGGACACAGATAAAAAGTGCTCCACCCCCGAGCTGAGACACGTGTACGGGCCCGATCGTTCGCGATGCGATGTCTTCAGTCATGGAACGCTCTCCCTGATCGAGTCGTAGCTGAGGCCGACCTTAGAAAGTTCAAAGGCATGTTGTCTACCTGCCTGGGAGATACCCTGTTTGCGTATCAGCCTTAAGCCTATATCTTGTGTTCGCTATGTTTAATTATCAGTTCGTTAGTGGACAATTTCTTAGGCTCGTCGTTCATGCTCTCGCTTTTCCTATTCGTATTATTAGTATTATGTATTGTGCATTACTTCTGTTAGACAATAGGACCATTGACTGTATCTTGTTTGGCACCTGCGGGCTCACCTCCCCGGAATGGCTGTGCACTCCTGTGCACTATGCCTCTGGGCGAGCCCTCTCTTTGCGGGTTCCCTCCCTCATTCCATCCTGAACTTTCCCATATGGCTGCGCTCGGCAAGTAGGGAACCCCAACAGGTGAGTGTAATCCGTGAGCTGCATTTGGAACAGAGTTTCTGTCTCGTTGAATGCGTTTGATAACATTTGTTTGATCGCACAGCTGTGAAGATGTTAGCAGCAATATTTGATGACATCACACAGATTGATGGCGTCATGGTTGTTGATGTTTCCATGGAAACCCAATTTGACACGTGTGCTATCACCGGTGAAACAGGGCCCAGGATGCAAAATGAGGGCCCTGTTTCACCCGTGATAGCAGCACGCTGCTTTTACACGTGTCAAATTGGGTTTCCATGGAAATATCAACAGGCCCATTGCTCCAACACTACCACAAATGTGACGTCAGCTCGCGCAATTTGATAGCAGCGTGGTAGCAGCGTCCCGTGAAACACCGCCGAGGGTTTCACCCATGCAGTCATTAACTTGAACCAATTTGCCCGAGGCACGTTATTTATGGACACAGATGTACACTTCTTGTTCCAAGCTACCAGTTCCAAGCTACTAACATTTCAGTAAAAGATGAGCGGAGCTGTCACGACACAATATGCTTAATATATCATGCATTTATACTCACATTTGATGCCATTTTTTTAAGAATAAGGTATCGTATGACGCACTCTGACTCCTTGTCTTGATTCCTAGTTTCTTGGGCAAAAAGAAAAGTTGGTAAAGGAAATCCAAAACGTTAGAGGAGTTCAACAGCCAAGTCACAGCAAAAACCCCTCGCAATTACAGAGCAAATAAACAATTACATAAATAACCACATCATCATCACATCACACGTTGACGTTTACAATTCAGCAGCTGACTGATAAGAAGGAAATTTTTGCTGACGTAAAAACAGCATTTCCAGCATTTGAACGGCTTTTTTGAGTAATATGTTGTGATAAGGTATTTGTTTCGTTAAATAACAATTTATGTGATGAATTTTACACAAGATAGTAAATTGAATACATATGTTTTCTTTTTTGCGTCATTGATGAAGACCCGGTCGTCGGGCGAGTCGATGAACTCGTTTGTCGGAAATGCGCCGTTTTTGCAAAAAACCGTCTCTGGTAGTTGAAAAGCACAATTATTTTTTGCTTTCTGTGCTGTGCTATGCCTATACGGCATTAGCTGGGTCTAAATATGTGATAAATGGTAAATGTATTTACTCTCCTGCTTTGCCCTTGCTAGCACCTTCAGCTGCGTAGGTAAGTACTTACTTATGAAATAATATTTTCGGAGTTTCTTGAGTGATATATATTGAAAAATTGATAGCAAATATTTCGATACTCGTAGTGGTACCTTTTTCAATGCGAGTGATGCACAGTGCGAGCTTTGTTAAGCACAACAAAATAACACAATTCCCATGCAATCGGTGGAGCTGGGTCCTCCAGTGCAGATAAAATAACCTATACGATACCGCCTTCCTAAGAACTTATACAATATCACTGTCTATCACGGAATTTTAATTAAATATTTAGACAATCAGCGCTAATATAATAAAAAGAGCGTCACTTCAGTTACAGGTAAGTCACACTTACACAAGGTGACCCCCCCCCCTCGCGTGTTCGTTCAGCGTGCCAACCACTATCTTTTTAGCACAATGTCCCATATTGGGCTCAGCTGGACGCCACCGCTGTCGAGATTCATTGACGGGCGCAGCTGTCGGATCTCGATGGCCTCCCTGATTTTACGTTTTTTCCAGTGGCGTTCGATGGCTAGGGTTCTCGCCTCGAACGGGTTCAAGTCACCGCCACAGGTACAAAAGTGTCTGGCCGTCGCTGACGTATCGCAGCGTCCGTGCTTGATATCGGCGGTGTGCTCCTTCAATCTGTCCTGTTTTGGTCGCCCTGACTCTCCGATATAGCTGGAGCCGCACGAGACGCTGCGATACGTCAGCGACGGCCAGACACTTTTGTACCTGTGGCGGTGACTTGAACCCGTTCGAGGCGAGAACCCTAGCCATCGAACGCCACTGGAAAAAAACGTAAAATCAGGGAGGCCATCGAGATCCGACAGCTGCGCCCGTCAATGAATCTCGACAGCGGTGGCGTCCAGCTGAGCCCAATATGGGACATTGTGCTAAAAAGATAGTGGTTGGCACGCTGAACGAACACGCGAGGGGGGGGGGTCACCTTGTGTAAGTGTGACTTACCTGTAACTGAAGTGACGCTCTTTTTATTAAATTAGCGCTGATTGTCTAAATATTTAATCAAAATTCCGGGATAGACAGTGATATTGTATAAGTTCTTAGGAAGGCGGTATCGTATAGGTTATTTTATCTGCACTGGAGGACCCAGCTCCACCGATTGCATGGGAATTGTGTTATTTTGTTGTGCTTAACAAAGCTCGCACTGTGCATCACTCGCATTGAAAAAGGTACCACTACGAGTATCGAAATATTTGCTATCAATTTTTCAATATATATCACTCAAGAAACTCCGAAAATATTATTTCATATTCATTATAACTTGAGGAAAACGTAACATGACTCTTAAGTCATACATTAAGTACCGGGAGTTCCTAATTAAACAGTCGAATTATTTTTGCCTCTAGTGGCGTCAACTAACAAATCACAACAATCAAATTGCACGTGATGATAGCACGTGCAATGCCATTTTATTTCATACCAAAATCAATCACTTTCTATCATGCAGCCGTATAGTACAGACCTTGGTACAGACATAGAAACAAAAATAGTACATTTCTATTTTGAGACAAAGTCAATCGTTGCAACACAACGTAAGCTACGCCGACACTTAAAAAGGACCCAAGTGCCATCAAGAACCGTCATTTTAAGTATAGTTGAGAAGTTTTTGGCAAGAGGTAGTGTGGAGAACGTAAAAAAGGGTAAATGTGGCCGAAAAAGAACCAAGAGGACGCCTCTAAACGCCCAAAAGGCACGAGAAGCCCTCCAGAGGAGCCCACAAAAGTCGCTCAGACGGCTTGGCCAGGAACTGGGCTGTAGCAAAACCACCGCTCACCGTTTGGCCAGAAACGACGTTCAGCTGTTCCCGTATAAGGTCTCCGTTCACCAAGCACTTTCGAAAGTCGACAAACAGTCACGGCTTCTTTACAGCGGCTGGGGTTTGAGAAATTGCGAGCAGGACAATGAGTTCCTTCACCGAATCTGGTTCAGCGACGAGGCCCATATGGATGGCCGCGTGAACTCCCAGAATTTTCGATTCTGGTCGACGGAGCCACCCGATTTGGTCGCGAAAGCCCCTCTGCACAGTGTGAAGTGCACAGCCTGGTGTGCAATGAGCAGCAGTGGCATAATCGGACCTTTCTGGTTTGAGAGCGACGCTGGGGAGTCTGTCACCGTCAACGCTCAGCGCTACCGGCAAGTCCTAGCCAAGTTCTGGACTGCGCTGAACAGGCGGCTGGGTGGAGACAGGCAGCTGATGGACCAACAATGGTTCCAACAAGACGGAGCCTCGGCGCACACGGCCGTTGCGACTCGAGAATGGCTGCGGAACCGGTTCGGCTCGCGGGTTATCTCCCGCAGAGAGGTGCGGACCTGGCCCCCGCACTCTCCGGATCTGACCCCACTTGACTTCTTTCTCTGGGATCACCTGAAGTCACAGGTCTACAAAAGCAACCCCAGAACCACAGATGACCTCAAGAGGGCCGTGTCGTCCGCGGTGCGCCGAGTGCGGCCGGAGATCTGCCGGGCTGCGGTGGAGTCCGCTCGGCGACGCGCAGAGCTGTGTGTGGAGAGAGAGGGGGCTCATCTGGAACACGTCCTCTGTGGCCGCAAATGAAAAGACAGCAAAAAGAAGATGGTATCACGTGAAATGGCATCGACTATTGTGGATGTTAGAAAGTGATTCGTTTCTGTCATGCCTTCCATGCTGATAATATACAGCTTTTAAATACGACTGTTTATTTAGGAACTCCCGGTACTTACTTGCAATGAAATAGTTTCAGAATCATATTTCAATTTCCGTCCAATTTTTTAATTTCCGTGGTTGTTCACGTATTTCACATCCGTTTGTTGTCTTGAACTGTGTTATTGTACGTCAACGTGAGCCTAAGCCTGAGCGAGTCCGCATATCGTTTTTATATGAATGACCTAACTTGTACGGTAGTGCAGCGTAGTGAATAGGCCGTGACATGTAGCATTGGTTTTGATTTCGTTCATGGGGGGGGGGGGGCTTGGGTAGGTAGGTGGGTGCGCTGAAACCCTGTGTAACAATCTACAGGCAAATTTATTTTCCCCACGTAGCTTTGCTTGACGGAGGTGGCATTTGGTGCTCGCTGTTTCAGGTAATAAGAATGGGCGGAAATAGTGAAATGGACGCTGAGGACATCTCGCGGCAAATATCGGAATTTCTATCTACTGCGATCGCCGCCGAAGCTCCTGTAGCGCTGCTGACGTCGGGCGGTACTGCCGTGCCTCTAGAACGCAACACCGTCCGCTTCCTCGACAACTTCAGCACAGGAAAACGTGGCGCAGCGTGCGCCGAGAACCTCCTGGCTAAAAGATATCATGTTCTCCTGCTACATCGTCGCGGCTCCCTGGCGCCGTTTCTCCGTCACATCGACCCAGCTGCGATCCTGGCTGACCTGGAGCCTCCCGCGGAGGAAAGCGGCTCGTGCACACTTGTCGGTGCCTCGGCACGGTCGCTCACGGCACCTGTGCGCGCGTGGAGGGGTTCTCGTGACCGTCTGCTGACCATTCCTTTCACATCAGTAGACGATTATATCTCCCTTCTCGAGCTGGCTTGTAAATCCGTGTGCCCCCTTGGCTCGAGAGCGACGGTGATTCTAGCTGCCGCGGTGTCTGATTTCTACATTCCCAAGGAGGATCTACCCGAGCATAAGCTGCCCTCCGGCTCGGAACCCCTGACGTTGACCTTGCAGCCGGTGCGGAAGGTGGTCGGCGACCTGACCTCACTCTGGTGCCCCGATACATTCACGGTGACCTTCAAGCTGGAGACGGATGCCAGTGTGTTGGAAAAGAAGGCCCGTGCTGCGCTAGCACGGTACGGCCATCAGCTGGTGGTTGCCAACCTTCTGCAAACGAGACGTGACGCCGTTACCATGGTTACCGCCGCAGAGGCGGTCACAGTGACGCGAGTCGGGGAGGAGGAGCTGGAGGTTAGGATTGTGGAGGAGCTAGTCAAAAGGCATGACGAGTTTATGAAGTCGAAGTGATGTGGGGGTCGAATAGGGGGTTGGCAATCGTGTGTGCTTTGCCTTGCCAGCGTGTGAATTCAGATTGTCCATAATTGGTCCATATGGGCTTGTCTTCCTCAGGATGGTTGTCATGTGTGCCATTTTGTTCGAGCACAACCGGTGCCATCAGGTTTGATGTATTGGACCCAATGCAACTTTGTTTGAGAGCTGATGTTAAGAAGTCAATCGGCTGACCCGTCGTTAAGTTCGGGTGGCATTTTATTTAGCCTATGGTTTATCAGCGCTTTGTG
Source organism: Amphibalanus amphitrite (assembly GCF_019059575.1). Classification (NCBI taxonomy): domain Eukaryota; kingdom Metazoa; phylum Arthropoda; class Thecostraca; order Balanomorpha; family Balanidae; genus Amphibalanus; species Amphibalanus amphitrite. The sequence continues at coordinate 78,105 of NW_024882485.1, read as the reverse complement.
GTTAACGGCTTTGAGTTTTGAAGTCGATTTAGCTTGTATGTTGTGATCGCAGTGAGGCAAGCTCGGGTTTGTATCAACCTGTGATCATGTAGATTCGAACGGTGAAACATGTGATTTATAAAATGAGAGCGGTAAGTTATAGTAAGATAATTATTTGTCTAGCATTGCTGTTTTCACTGCCACGATGGGAAATTAAATAAAAATGGTTCCTAATACGGCGAATTTGGTGCAGTAAACTGATACCCCTGGGCCCTCTCCGCATTGTCTTGTTTCCGAACGGTATATTTTTAATCCATATTCTGAATCTATCGCATAATGTCATGAGTCTCAAAGCATGTGTAAATTTCAGTGCAGGCATTGTACGGTGTGAAATAATGCATCGAACAAACGTGTCAAACAAATCGAAGGAACATCGAGTATGGACTGATCGCCAAGCAAAGACCAAGCGCGGGGCTCGCATTGTGCACACTGCACAGTGCCTGTTTGAAGTTCATTGCCTGTTTGAAGCTAGTCGTTCGGAAAAATTGAGCCGTATGAAAGGTAGTGGTGAATGGTGATTACTAGAAAGATGAAGGAGCACACGGTCTGTTAGATGCACGATAAGATGAGCCAAGTATGGGCAAGCACGATAACACAAAACTGACGCAATGATATTTATTGAACTAAAAACTTGCATCGGGAACGGCGTAAAAAATGGATATGCCGAATAAATACAGCATGTGAACTATTAGTTCATGAAATCTGACCAACAAACATTCCAAACAGGCTGACCGACTGAAATGAAGATTGCGTTAAGCGTTGGCTTAAGTTAACTATGTAAAACATTTATATTGAAAGTTTCCGAACTGTATTACACGAGCCGCAACCACCGTATTGTCTTCATCTGCGTGACAAATTCATTACTATGCTTCATCGACACGTAATTGCGAAAACAAACGAATGCATAATATCTACCGAATGCATGATGAGACTCGAAAAAAAGCGAAAAAAATAAGCGCAAAATGGTACCAGTGTTCCGCAAAGATAATCGTCAAGGTCGTGGCGGGACACCTCTCGCGAACATTTAACTAGCATTCTTTCAATATCTACCACACACAGTTATCCGTGGAATACTGATACAGATAGGTACACTTGTTCGAAAGGGCCTCGGAAACATGTTCTCTAGCTTTAGCCAAGGCTTGACTGAACAAATTGTTATGCCGAAACCTAAAGATCACAGCTTATAAAACCACACAGATCGGCAATCACCTGGCATAACCGTATCCAGTCGCTTCAACGCACATGCCATCACATTTAAATACTTTCGGCGCATTCTGCATTCTGCCTCGTTTCATAAAGCGAGTCCGTACCTTACGCCAGTTTTTGGGCTTGTACTGCAAGCGCATGTAAAGCAATAAATTTATTTGCCCTTCTCCCTTCTGTTCTTGCTTGCAAAATAAATAAATTGAACGATTCAAGCTATCGTCATCGCTTCACATGCACTTGCAATACAATACCAAAAACCGGCGTAAGTTACGGACTCGCTTTATGAAACGAGGTCCTGGTGTTAACGGATGGTCATCGTTTACATTGAGAACATAGATATGAATATAACATCATACGCCATCCATAAGTCAATACATTAAACCGAACATGGCTTTGTTGTAAAGCTTGCCTTCGACTAGGTATGTCTAGTAGTTAACATCCCATAAATGTATTCACAGAAACTTAAAAAGGCAACCAGTTTCCTCCTCTGGTGCAATGCATAACAGTCCGCTTATGCGAGATACATTCAGTACCTATATGCTAATGCCTGGCAGGCTCCACTTACCGGTAAATGCATACATACATTTATATGGACTCAAATTTGCCATATTCAGTGACAATTCAGACAATTCGTGTCTACTTACAAAAACAACGGGTCACAACCAAGTGAGATCAAATTTCACACCAAATCGCGTCCCCACATTCACACCGTTAAACGCATAGGGTGATTGCTCTCTACGCCTTCTATAATCTGGCAAACCAAAGAAGGAATGAAAATAAGTAAAGAAATAAATAACATATACAAATAAAAAGAAATAAAGTGCTTGAACCCCTTTGCACCTATTAAAATCATTGTAAATGTATGGTTCGGAGAGAAGTCTGAAAAAAGAAACCGAAAAAATGTTCTCGAATATATTGGAGGCGCATATAAAGGTACGCGCATCAGTGGCGGTTGTGCTTTTAATCCGTTGTTCTAAGGTTTGCCAGACTAAAGTGCAGAGCGGCTCCGATTCTCTCAGGAAATGTGCTGTATATCACTGGACTACGTCTATCGATATTCTGGTTCAACTGTCAAAAAAGTAGTCAAAATTCCTTGCAAAACACTAAGAATCTCCGACTGCTTCCTTGCAGTATTACGCGCACATCAGACAATGCGACTAACAAATAAAATTCGGCTAATAAATAAAAGTCGAAACTAATGAGACCATTAATAATAAGACAATTCATGAGTAATTCATAAATTAAAAAATAAATGATACAAAAGACAACAAAAATAAATATAAATAATAAACAGGTAAACATGAAAATACAATCATCACCAATCACAAATAGTCACATTCGGCCTTCGAACTCCTGGCTCTCAATTGTTCCTCAAAGCCCATCCCGTGGGGCTCACGCCGAGAAGAAGAAGTTGAGTGCCCTGTTGACGTCATAATCGGCCGCCAGTATAACTCGTATGAGTTCTGCGCGCGTGACATCCTCTCCGACGATACTGCGCAGTCGCTGGAGACAGGCCTCCAGCCGGCCGGCCGGCGGCGCGGGAGATTCCTCAGTAGAGCTGGAGGAAGAGCGGGACGTCTGAGGGAGAGATGAGGGAGGAGTTAGAGTGGGGAGTGTGATGGAGAAGGCAGTGCATTGCATAGGGAGAGTAGTAAGAGACGAGAGAGGGGTAAGAGGTGGTGAGAAGTTGACAGGGGAGATAAGGGAGGAGAAAGCAAAACGGTATACGCAAGAAGGGCAAAAAAGACGATCGAAGACAGATAGAAAACACGACATACTGACGACAAAGTCACTAGAGTATAGAGCGAAATTAGATGAATGGCAAGGAAGACGCTAAGATTGAAACAAGACAGAATATAAGAAAACAGGAGTTTAAACGCCGGCAGGACGGGAGAAACGTTCCTGACATGAGAGGCGTTAGAAGTTAGAACACGGGACGGAGGCAAGGCGTTGCCCCACTACCTTATTCTGCCTCCAACTACCATGGGTCATATTACTATTTACTAAGCTTCTTCGGCGTCGTGTGTCACGACTGAAATCAGTTACCTGTCTGAGGTGAATGCCACGGGTCAGATTCACCAGTTCCTCTGTATTTACTTCACCATTTGTCGGTGTTATATAGCGGTGTTGTGACTGACCTGTCTGAGGTGTATGCCGCGAGTCAGGTTCACTAGTTCCTCAGTGTTATCCAGCGGCGAGTCGATCTGAAGGTCGGCCATTCTGCGCCGGCTGACGTCACACATCAGCTGACACCTGACAAAGATAGAAGTGACTTTAAAGTAATGTCACATATCAGCTGAAACCTGAAAATATGGCATCAAAGATGTCATACGATGTCATGTGCGGGCTGCCGGGCGAAACAAATATTGTTGCATCTGCGAATTCAATAACGACGTAACAGTGTCCGGTCCATAAAAATATCGTGCATTCACACATCAGCTACTATAATAACTGATAACTGATTTCTGAACTGATTTATATCTGATTTCAGTCATTAGTGCAGTAATCAATGACTGCAATAACTTCATATGACCTCGCAACTGATCAAACACCAAACTGAAAAACCGCGTTTGTATTACAGACTCACGGTCACACCTCCTCACCCATGCGTTGTTCCAAATCCATTGGCTTTACCGAACTGAAATCACCTGAGCCCCTGACCTCACCCAACATGAGCCCACCGACCTAACCTAACCCACATCCGTCCTAGCCTCATATCAGCCCCTGATCTGACCCCACTTACTAACCTGACCCGACCCAACTGACCAAACCCCACTGACCAATCACTACCCACTGACCTGGGCGGTGCCCAGACGGCCGTCTCCTCGACCTCCGCCTGCAGCGCCGGCCCGAGCTCCAGGAACAGCTCCGACTGTACCACCTCGGGATTGGTGGCCACAAACTCCAGCGCTGAACTCTGCCGGTAAGGTCAGGTCATAGGTCACATGTCAAGTCATAGGACAGGGCAGATCACAGCCAAGGACAGAACAGGTCGCAACCCCAGGTCAGGACAGCGCTCAGACTGGCTAACCTCGCGGTTTGTGGCTATAAACTTCAACGTTGAGCCCGCAGAAAAGGTCATGTGAGGACAAGTATTCCAAGTCAGGGTAGGACAGCCAAAGATTACCACATAAGGAAACGACACTAATAAAGTTTGTCCCTGCCCCTAAAAGCTATTTGAGGGTGTGACCCGTCTCCTAAGTCACCCCACGCCAGGCGATGAGAGACAAAGACCAAAGTTGTACACAAGATACAACTTCAAAAAGTGTCCACCATCAATGCGGTCGTTCATTACCTTCAGTTTCCGGGCGTTATACTGTTCGGCTATACTCAGTAGGCAGCAGACGGAATCCTCGTCAATGTGAGTCTCGAGCAGAGCCTCGCACGAGTGTTTGAGATCATCCAGCTCATATCTGCGACCAATGAAAAGCGGCGTTACAATACGGTGACCAATCAAAGACCCCGGAACGTAGCGGACTCGTCGAGTTCAGCCAATCCAAGATGATGGTAGTGGTAGATTAATTACACTTAATGCGATGATCATATCCTGTCATATTATTCAAATATTATTATGAAATCAGCAGACAGCACAAGACACTATAATCGTTCATGTTCAGATGTCCGGCGTTTCAGCGGCATTAGCAGGATTCAAGGACAGGCAGCTGAACAAAGACTAGTCTGCCTTGTTTTAGTATATGCCGCTATAATCATTACAAGTTAATCCCTAAATATCGTTACTCTGTCTGCAGTATTAACGGATACGTTACTTTAAAACAAGGTTCGAAACAAGGTTATTATCGTCCGAACATGGATAAAAACCTCCCACTGCAAAGCCGTAAAACGATGACACAACATGACATAATAGTTATGTACAAGTATTTCTATTCCCACAGTCATGCATCAAATCCAAGCCCTCCCTTCCCCAATTCTGTCGAGTTTCAGTCCCCTCCATCTTCAGAAGGGTCATCGGGTCCCTCCTGATAAATCTGAGATAAGCACGCCTGGAAGTTATTAAGTCCCCAAAGGTTACCAACTCTCACCAGAATTCAACGCGCCCCTAGAGGTCACTGTTTCCCCTGGATGTCACCGCGTTCCCGAGGTGTTACCTCCCTATCCACAGAGGTAAATGTGCCCCGAGGGGTCATCGTGTCCACAGAGGTCAATCCGTTCACTCAGAGGTTACCGTTGTTCCCCCGGGGTCACAACTCACAACCTCATAACAGCCTCCACTGCCTCCACTAAATTTCCACTGCGTCCCCGAGAGGTCGTCCTAGAGGTCATCCCAAGGTCACCACTACCTTCAGAGGTCACTGCGTGCCCTCAGAGGTCACCATTCCCAGGTCACTGACCGGTCAGCCAGCACCAGAAGCTCCATCAGCTGTTCGGGCGGCCAGTTTTCGGGTGTCACGTGACCGCAGTACACGAACTCCAGCATCGACCGGAAGATGGCGGGAGAGGCGTCACAAATCGACACCTGCCTGTAACAAATATGGCGGGAGAGGCGTTACAGATAGACCCCTGCCATGTTCTACACCCATGCTTAGAACACAAACCAGTTTTTGTGCGTCTCTTTGTGATTTTTGTTGCCTTTAAACGTGCGCATTAATTAACATCATTCGTGCATGGAATTGTGTGTGATAAGTTGATCGGAGTTTGTAAATGATCAGACATGATTGAGTTTTATTCACGATCGATGGCAACACAAGTCAAATTCCTAAAACCAGACGTTTCGGCCACAGGGTGCCTTCGTCAGTGGACACTAGTGATTAATTAAATTAAAAACACATAGTATCAAAAACAATCGGTATAAATCGTTCGAAGTCGACACATCGGGCACAGGTTTCGAAATGCATTCTTTGGTTCAACATTAAAAACCTAAATTGAGAACAGCATTCATCACGCCATTGTTCTTGTCGCGTTCTTTTGATATGCTGAAAATTAAATTATATAATGAATGTACCTACAGGTCACAATGTAAATGTCGGAACGTTTAATTCGCTCGCCTTTTCTCAGAGTCTTTCAAAATTCGCCAATCACCTTTCGTTTAGAAATCGTTTACGTTTTGTTTCCTAGTGCCATCATTGCAGCCGCTTTTGCCCAGGTAAAGAATCCAGGTTTTTCGTTCACTGTATCTTGGAAACAGATGTGAGCTGCTTCCAGAGCTTTTCTCACCGATTTTGACATGCCTTTTTCAATGACATGAGCACTGTTCCAGTTTGGTAAATTTTGACATTTTTCGATATGAAGGACGAGTGCGTTCGATCTATTGTGGTTCCGGACATCGCGTTTGTGTTCTTTCAGTCGTGTGTCGAGTCCTCTTCCAGTTTCTCCTATGTACGATTTGTTGCATGGGCCCGAGCAAGGAATTTTGTATACCTGACACTGTTACTATCTTTCTTTTCAGGCTTCGGCTGAGTCAGATTTTCCACTTTTCTTCCGGAAACTATCGTTACATTCGATCCATTTGATCGAAGTTGTCGTGAAATCGAGTCGGCATGTGTTGAGTTTGGTATCGATATATATCGGCCACGTTTCTTCTCTTCTTGTCTTCGTTTTCGTTTCTCTTCGGCGCTTCTCCTTCTGATTTCTTCCGCTTTCTGTTTCATTCTTAGTAGGAACCCTTTTGGATAGTGAAGCCGGTCGAACGTATCGAAAATGTGCTTCAGTTCGTCTTCTAAGAAGTCTTCGCTACATATTCTAAATGCTCGTAAGAAAAATCCGATAACGATCCCACTTTTCACTCGTTCGTTGTGAGCTGATAAAAAATGGACATAATCTTCTTTGTTTGTAACCTTACGATAAACCGTGAATTTTGCTTTCTGTCCACATCTCATGATAAGGGTGTCTAAGAATGATATTTTTTGCTCGTTTTCTCTTTCGATCGTAAATTGGATCTTTTTGTCGACTTCGTTGAGGACTCGGAGTTTTTCGTCTAGGTCGACATCTTCGGGGACCACCACCAGAACGTCATCAACGTACCGGAGCCAGGTACAGTCTGCCCCCATGATGTTCTTGAATTTTTCTTCCTCGAGAAGTTCCATATAAAAACAAGCAGCCACGGGGCTCAGTGGGGACCCCATTGCGAGTCCGTTGTGTTGTACATATTCTTGTCCATTGAAAGTGAAGATGTTGAATTTCATGCACAGCGAAATTAATTCCAAGTAGTGAGTTCTCGGCAGTGGAAGTGATTGTTCGTCGATTATGCTAACCACCCTCGCTATCGCATCTAAAGCCCCATCTACCGGCACATTGGTAAATAACGATTTTACATCAAAGCTAGCCAACTTCTTTTCACGCATGTCAATGTCCTTCAGCTGCTCCATCATATCTGTTGAATTTCTAAGATGAGACTTGCTCAGGCCCATGCAACAAATCGTACATAGGAGAAACTGGAAGAGGACTCGACACACGACTGAAAGAACACAAACGCGATGTCCGGAACCACAATAGATCGAACGCACTCGTCCTTCATATCGAAAAATGTCAAAATTTACCAAACTGGAACAGTGCTCATGTCATTGAAAAAGGCATGTCAAAATCGGTGAGAAAAGCTCTGGAAGCAGCTCACATCTGTTTCCAAGATACAGTGAACGAAAAACCTGGATTTTTTACCTGGGCAAAAGCGGCTGCAATGATGGCACTAGGAAACAAAACGTAAACGATTTCTAAACGAAAGGTGATTGGCGAATTTTGAAAGACTCTGAGAAAAGGCGAGCGAATTAAACGTTCCGACATTTACATTGTGACCTGTAGGTACATTCATTATATAATTTAATTTTCAGCATATCAAAAGAACGCGACAAGAACAATGGCGTGATGAATGCTGTTCTCAATTTAGGTTTTTAATGTTGAACCAAAGAATGCATTTCGAAACCTGTGCCCGATGTGTCGACTTCGAACGATTTATACCGATTGTTTTTGATACTATGTGTTTTTAATTTAATTAATCACTAGTGTCCACTGACGAAGGCACCCTGTGGCCGAAACGTCTGGTTTTAGGAATTTGATTTGTGTTGCCATCGATCGTGAATAAAACTTGATCGGAGTTAACCTTCGCCCCAGTGGGGGGGGGGGGGCATATGTTACCACCCTGTCGCGTTTTTTGCGTGTGACTAAAAAACCGCGGCGCGTAGCGCCGCGCCGCTTGCGGTAGATTTTGGTACATCAATTTTACACAATGTGTGAAATTTTTGACCCCAGGTCATGTCAGGTCAGGTCACCAGGTCAAGTTAACTGACCAAGCCTAAAAAAGTTTGCAATCATGTCCAGCCTGCAGTGTTTGTCAGAAAGGTTTTAAACTTGGTGGATTGCATGCTGTTATGGGCGCCTACAATTTGTATATCTCGGATTTTTTATATCCGTGACCTAAGGTCAGGTCAGTGGCGTGACCTTTCCATTACAAGTCAATGAAGAAAAATGAAAATGCCTCTAGATCCGTGTGTACGCATCGGAAAAGTCCAAATATTTCAGAATCACAATGATTTAGTCCACTCGTGATGAACAAGGTGTCATTTTTGCTGATAGCCTCTAGACAGGCCATCCGAGGTCACTTGAGGCTACAAACAGTTTTTTGCCAATAACTCGCGATTGGAAAGAGATAGAACGCTGGGGATGGTCTCATTGTGTTTGTCTTGTTGAGACGCATCGACTGATATGCAACATGACCTTTTCCGGTCAGGTCATGACCTTGACCTGAGGTCAAATTTTCAAGTTGACCTTTCAAGGTCAAATTATAGTTCATTCGACGCGTCTCGGCGAGGGGAACACGATTCTGGCCATAGAATTATCGTGGCTTTTTGTAGTCGAAAGTTATTGTCGAAAAACACTTTCCGTAAAAACAGCTATTTTTGGAGTTTTTGCCCTCTGGAGGCTAAACCGTTGACCTGAGGTCAATATTGATAATGACCTTTTCAAAAAAAAAGAGTTCAAAAGCTATCGTTTGCTCTTCCATGCGTTTTTCTAGCTACCATAGTTCCTGAGATAGCGGCATGTTTTCTGAAAAATATAATGACAATTGGCAAATTTTGACCTTTGATGACCTCTGGTGACCCCAATATTGCTCTAAGGTGAAAAATGACCGAAATACATTCAAACGTACGCATTGAGAGCTATCGACTGCTTTTTACCGCGTCTTTCTAGCCCTCTTAGTTTTTGAGTTAGAGATGGGTGGTAACATAGGTAGGTATGCCCCCCCCCCCCCCACTAGGGCGAAGTTGGCTGAGACCGCCACTGGGGCGCGGGTTAAGCCATGGGTGTATGGTTCAGCGTCCTCAACCTTTGCCATGTAGGTAAATGGCACCATAGCCTCGGCTCCCGAGTCTCTAGACATAAATGACATACATGACATTTAGCGCAGCGAGGATCCGTTCGAAGCCTTGCTTGGCTTCAGTAGGGGAGAGTGGGGTAATTTGGCCGCTTTTTTTAGAAAACGATGTAACTAAAAATCGACAACACATTTCTGCATTTTCTCAACGCTGACAGGTGTGGCATACATTTTAATTTCTTGGACAGTAAACTTGAAATGATTGAGTAACTACTTATATTGAAATTGTGGCGTATTACAAAGGTCTGCAAAGCGGCCAAATTGCCCCACTAGCAGGGTTATTTGGCCGGGGGTGTGGGGCAATTTGGCCGGTGTTAGTTTGAGGCCATGATTTTGGTTATAGGCGAGTCAGCTTCACATTCAGCAATGACGCGTGTCCTACGACGCATTTGAAGCATTTTGGAGGTTGACTCAGCCGTCACAGGGGTCAAAAATAGTCAAAATAGCGGCTCTAGATGCGATGACAGTTTTTTACGAATAACTTTTGAAGTAATCAAGTTAGGCCAAAACTAAAAGTACCATCGTAATTCTCTCCTCATTCCGCATCGAAACATGTATGTGTTGACCTCGAAAGGTCAAGGTCAAGGTCAAGGTTGGCTTCAGGTCACGTTACCTCAGGTCGCTTGACCTCAAGGTTACGTGAGTTCAAGGTCATCATGTATATCATTCGATGCGCCTTGACGAGCTGAACACAATGAGACCATTTGCGCGGCTGTATCTTTTTCTGTAAGTTTTTATTAGCAAAAAAAAAGCGTTAGGTAACCTTTGATGACGTCACATGCCCTTACAGCTGTCCAATAGGAAATATGGCATCAAGGTAGTCAAAGTTGGTCATGAATTATGTCCTTTATGGTATAATTGACCATGACAACTCGGCCGTCCCAGCATAGTGACTCTGAGCGCACCGGCCAAGTTGCCCCGCTAGTCCCGGCCAAATAACCCCACGTTGCCATTCTGAAAATTTTTGTCTATAAAGTCGTCATGGCTGTACAGAACTAGATGAAATTGCTCTTGGAACCGCTGAACACCCTCAAAAATGGCGCTATAATGTTGGAATTCGTTTACAGCCCAAATACTACATGTTATACAAATTTTTAACCCGCGCCCCGTAGGGGGGGGGGCCGAAACGGCCCCCCCCCCCCTGTCCTTTTCGGTCGATATCTCCTAAACGGCTGGAGACATCGCCACCAAACTTTCAGGACCCCTCCGGGCATCAATTTTACACATTGTGACCAAAAATTTTTCCAGAGGCTATGATAGGTTGGCCACAAATGACGTCAGAGTGACGTCAGAGTGACGTCATGTTCTGTCATTTTCGACCGAAAAAAGACCTTCGCGAGAAGACCTGTCAGGACTACAGCTTTGAAGATACAGAAAAATGATCTATCAAAACATAAAAGATGTAGAATTGACAGGGCTACAAAACTGCTATCTCAAATTTTTGAAATTTTTGAGTTTTGACCCCCAAAAATCAAAAAAGCATTTTTTTATATATTCGCAAAAAAATCCAAAAAGTTTTTTGAGTTTCGAAAAAACGGAATATATGTGATAGTGCCTACCGTCTTCTATCTACATACCAAATTTCAGATCGATACCTCGTTTTTTGGCCAAGTTATAGCGAAAAAACTGTTCAAAAATGATGACGTCAAATTTTCAAACTCAATTTTTGGCAATTCTAGAACTCGTAGAGCAAAACGAAGACCACCATTAGACTCCCCGTGACGAGCTGCATCGAATCGATACCTATTTTATGCAAAAATATCAACTTTGAAATTTGACCTAATTTGACCTGACCTTGACCTGACCTTCACAAAAACGTGACCTAGGCTGGCCCCAAAGGCTGCCTAACCCACATAATCGCATTTGTCATGTAAAATGGACCATAAAACATGTATCACACGACACATTCATATTGTGACCCCTGGTGACCTGACCTCGCTGTGACCTGACCTGGTATCAGTGACCTCAGATAGCAAAGTATGTGTTTGACGAACAATGTACCATCGATGGTTTTCAATAAATTACCAATTTACTCGCTTTCACAGCACATTTCTTGAATTGCCTGTGAACGGTGAAAATCTGACCTTTGACCTGACCTGTGACGTCATCGGTTTGACCTAGGTCAATGAAATTTGGTCACAAGGTAGTTCCCGGGTGGGGCTATCGAACGCCGTTTGAGTTTTGAAAATCGGCCGGTAACTTTCCGAGATCTTAGGGGGGGCCGAAACGCCCCCCCCCCCCCCTACGGGTGGTAGGGTCCGCCGGTAGCCCTACGGGGCGCGGGTTAAACGGAAGTAAAAGTTACCATTTTCTAACGTAATTCACCTTTTGTTAATTTTGAATAAAACTAAGACGGGGAAAGCTTTGACATCTGTTCTCGAGTTAGTTCTGCCGATGACAAATGAATAGAGACTAAAGTTATTTCGTTCACTTTTATCAGCTTTCGTACAGGTGGGGGCGGCCAATTTACACAACCGGCCAAATTACCCCACTCTCCCCTACTCCTCCAGCTCTTCATATCCCAACAACATTCATTTCACTTCAACAGTTTATGCCCAACATCAATTAAAACGTGAGTAGCAATTATTTACCTATCATCTCTTGCTTTCCCAATCCCTGACGGTTGCAGTTACATCCGTTTTAACCCTCGCCCGTATTGGTGTTTTTCCAGCCGCGAACGTATAAGGGGGGGGGGGTCCGTTGGACCCCCCCTTGCCGTTTCGCCCCTGATCGAGCTAGAGCTTCGCGGAAAAAACGAGCGTGTTGCCCGTGACGAGAGGAAGCCGATGATACCTAATTTTAAGATCCTAGGTCATTGGTTGACCTTGCAGGTCAGGTCAATGACCCAAAAATCGGGAAAATCGGGACCTGTTAGAACGTCGTAAAGTGTGGCTGCTATGGGGTTTTTCAGGGCGCTGATCACGAATATCATGTTAGTTTTGATCACAGATGATGTCTTTATGAATTTAGTCCAGGTCGGGTCAGGTCAGGTCAGGTCAACCAGTAGGGGTCCTGCCGGGTATTCCTAGTAGGTGTCAACCGCCTCTGACAGTTTCGTAACATGTTACGAAGGTACAAAACTACTTCGTAAACGTTCATATGGTTGCTAAATTCGAATTCAGCTCCAAAAACTGGCCTAGAAACATGTAAAACTCGAAAAAGTGAACCGAGGTCACCAAAGGTCAATGACCTGACCTGACCTTCAGGTGACCTTGACACCCACCCTAATGCATGGGGGCAACATCATATCACATGTTTGAACGCTTGAAACCAAGAAAAGTCTGCAAACGCGCGGCTAATGCGAGCCGACATACGCCGAATCGCGATTCCGGCCAAACATGATCTCGAAAAGTAGGTCACAGGTCAAAGGTCATTGGGGTCAGGGTCATGAAATTTTCAGGGTAGGTGTAAAATTGATTAACGCGAGGGTACTGAAAGTTTCGTCGCGATCGGCCGCTTTTTACGCGAGTTATTCGCGAAAAACCATGGGGGGGGGGGTCCGTTCGACCCCCCCCCCCTATACGGGCGAGGGTTAACCCTATTCCTGGCGGGGGGGGGGGCTCAGGAGCCCCCCCCCTGAGGTTTTTTGGTTATTTCTCCCAAACGCGTTGAGCTAGGAAGCTCAAATTTTCTGACTTTTCCTAAAAGGCTTCTACGCAACATGTCTGAAAATTTTGAGTTGATCTGACCTCAGGTCAGGTCACCAGAGGCGGTTTGGTGACCCTACCTCAGAAAAGTTTGCAATCACGCCAGAGCTAGAGTTTTTGACCGATCAATTTCTTCTCTTCAGGCTTTAGTTAGGGTACCAGTATGTGCAATTTGTATATCTCGGAATTTTGATATCGGTGACCTAAGGTCAGGTCAGTTTCGCGACCTCCCCATTATAAGTCAATGGGGGAAAAATCAACTCCCTGTTTTTACCACTAAAACGGGTCGGAATGGCCCCATATACCATACATGACTTCATATACGATCAACCTTCACTACCTTGAGGTCTGTTTTGCTGTTGGGCAGCTGTGAGGTCATGTGACGTCATCAAAGGTCACCAAAGGTTTTTGGCCAATAACTCCGTACAGGAACAAGATACAGACGCGTGGATGGTCTCATTGTGTTCAGCTCGTCAAGACGCATCGAATGATATACATGATGACCTCGAGGTCACGTGACCTGAGGTCAACCTTTGACCTTGACCTTTCGAGGTCAACATATATATCATTCGATGCGGATTGACGAGAGGATCACGATGATGCCCTTAGTTTGTTCCTATCTTGACTAATTCGAAAGTTATTCGAGAAAAACTCTCTCCATATCTAGCGCCGCCATTTTGACTTTTTCGACCCCTGTGACGTCATCTTTGACCTGACCTGAAAATGACCTTAGTAAAAATTGTAGACCTTGTCCATGCGTATCCGATGCCGTTTACCGCTTGTCGCTATCTTGCTTCGTTCTCGAGATCTCAGGGGGGGGGCCCGAATCGGCCCCCCCCCCCCCGCCAGTTTCTTGTCCCGGCGGAGCCCGCCAGGAATAGGGTTAAATGAACACACAGCATCAGATATGTTGTTTTATTTCTAATTCAGTAATGCATGCACAAAATACCAATAACTAGTCGAATGACCCAGACGTGAATAAGCGACACGTGCGCAACAAAAGGCTGAAATAAGTAAACGTCACGACTTGTGTTGGAATGTAAATCGTCGATTTTTCTATATCATTCGCGGCATCACTCTGAGGGCTTAAAGTAGAAAAGACAACACCGATTATGGATGGCAACTTCCCAAAGCCATCAAACGACATATTACTCCACAGTCACGCCAGCGCCTATGGTATCAGGCTTTCTCGGCGCCGGTGCAGACCTCAGTCCCCTAAACCAGAAGTCCTCCGGGCCGCCGCACGCCTTTCTAGTCGGGCAATAACACGGCGGCTGAGGGTAGGGCGGCGGGGCGCACCGGGTCGACGGCAGTGTATAACACTGCTGGCCGCTCGGGCAGCCTCCTTTACAGCCGATCGTCGTACAGCACCCCTGGTTTTTGTCAAAGACACCGCCGACACCACACGGGTTGGAATCCTTCGGAGGCTCACAGGCATATCGCGTGGGGCAGTAGCAGGGAGGCGTAGGGACCGGGGGCGCAGCGCAGGGCGTTGGCAGTTGCATTTTGCACGTGTAGCCCACCGGGCAGCCGTTTATGCATCCAATGGTGGTACAGCAGCCCTGGTTCGGGTCGAACACCCCTGCCAGGCCACAGTCTGGCGGAGGCTCGACTGGCTCACAGGCATAGCGCGTGGGGCAGTAGCACGGGGGCGTAGGGACCGGGGGCGCAGCGCAGGGAGTTGGCAGTTGCAATTTGCACTCGTAGTTCTCGGGACAGCCACCCTTGCATCCGATGGTTGTACAGCAGCCCTGGTTCGGGTCAAACACCCCTGCCAAGCCGCAATCTACTGGAGGCTTCACGGGCATGACAGGTAGGTAGGCTTGCACAATCATCGGCAGAAGCAGTAGCGGAAGCATGACGCCGCAAAGCGTCGCGTTGGGGGCCTTCATGGCAGCTGCGTCTTCAGAGCTTACGCTTCAGATGTTAACCGAGGCAGTGCGGAACAGAAGTCGGACAAAGGCGAGCCTCACGACACGGCGGCGGTATGCAGTGACGTGCCGACACAGAGCAATCACGAAACGCTCCTCTCCCCAGCACCGCCGGCCGGACAATGAAGCTGACAGCCGCCCGTGCAGCCCGGCTCGGCTCTGCTCCACAGTGATGCAAATGGGGTTCACGAGTGGCCATAAATACGAAAAAGGCCCAAAATTCAAGTTCACTTAATCGAATAAATCGTAATATGGTCAGTCAGGCAAATGTTTGGCGTGTCTGAAAAAGTATGATTTTAATGTTTTTGTCAAAACCGGCCTCGTGTATGATTGTCAGAAGTCGAGACATTTTCGATGTCGTAAAATGACTGTCAGGTACTTGAAATTCAAGTGCCGCTAGCGTGCGTGCATGTCATACAAACTGCAAAAATTATACATGAAAATGATCCCCGAAACCTGCTGCTTCTAATGCCACGTCATAAAAAGCCGTATCTATTTTGGTTTGGCGGTGAGCTAACTATTTGTAATCATGTTGCAACCGCAGTTTTTTACCAAAAATATTTGCTTTCAATTCACCTACAGCACTTCACACAGTGTGTGCCCGTTAATGCACCATATCATAGCATTCCCTAATCATTTCTGAGTCGCATAGTGAAAGAATTGAGGCGCTAGCACAGGGCTGACCGGCGCTACAGAAGTTTTCGTCCGGCACGGTCGGGTGCCGCGGCGCAGCGGGCGGCCCGGGCGGCCGCGCCGCCGCGCCGCCCGGACGCCGCGCGGCGGCACCCACCCGCCCACGGCGCGCCCACTGCGGCACCCGACCGCCCGGACAAAAACCTCTGTAGCGCCGGTCAGCCCTGTGCTAGCGCCTTAATTCTTTCACGATGCGACTCAGAAATGATTAGGGAAGGCTATGGTATGGTGGACTAACGGGCACACACTGTGTTAAGTGCTGTAGGTGAAACAAAAGCATTTTTTCTTAGTAAAAAACTGCGATTGCAGCATGATGATAAATAGTCAGATTACCGCCAAAGCAAATAAGATACGGCTTTTTGTGACCCGGCATTAGAAGCAGAAGGCTTTGGGGATCATTCCCATGCATAATTTTTTCAATTTGTACGAAATGAACGCAAACCAGCGGCGTTTGAACTTGCGAGTGTCTGACCGTCATTTTACGACCTAGAAAATGTCACGACTTCTGACGATTATACACGAGGCCGGTTTTGACAAAAACATGAAAACCATGTGATTTCAGATGCCCCAAACATTTGTCTACTCGGCCATATCGCAATTAACTCGATTTGGTAAACTTGACTTTTGGGTATTTATGGCCACTCGTGAACCCCATTTGCATCACTGTGTGCTCGGAGCGGCGCAGCAGTACTGGTCAGGTAATGGTTGGCAGAGGGGAGGGACGGGGAGAGGGGCAGAGGTAGAGCGGGCGGACAGGTTTACCCGGGCCGTGGAGAGGGGTGGGCGTGCAGGACACACCAAAGGTCACGAACAAAGGATAACGTTTGACAGCACGTGTAACGCACGCTGTCACGGTGACATTACGTGACGCAGGCACGCTCACACTTTGACATAAGCAGCACTGTCACATAAGCAGCGCTGTCACACTTTCAGCGCCGTCACAAAACCACACAGAAATCGGATGCAATAGCCAATAACAGAAATAAACCACGAAATTGAAAAGACACCTAACAGTTGCAATTCGCCGTGAGGCAGGATCGATATAGCTCAAACAGTTTTGGGAAATTTTTCTTAAAAATTACACAGGAGACGTCAAATTGATGGGGAAGAAGGTATGCCAAGTTTCAAGTTGATAGCGTAAGCGGTTCATGAGCTATTCAAGAAAAAAAACTGAGGGGGAGGTCGGATCCGACCCCCCCCCCCCCCCCGGGGCGGTCGCGGGAGAGCCGTACTCGCGAGAGCCGTACTCGTGCGACCGAGAATGGACTATTGAGTCTGCCTCGTGTAAGAACCGAACTCACCCGCCGTGGTTTCCTTTTTCGTGCTAGCAAGGAATGGAATGGTGTTTAGGTGTGCTTGTACTTTTGCTATGTGGTTTGAACTAGATATTCTATATTTTTATTTCGCATTGTATATGACGTGGAAGCCACGAAACCCATTGTATGGAGGTTCCGCATAAACGTCTGTCTGCCTATCTGTCTGCCTGTCTGTCTGAGAAACGGCTATAAATTCTTCTACCTCCACTAAGACCCGTGCAGCCGTGGTCAGCGCGAAGGGAGTCGGCGGGGCGCTGTGACCGCCGCGCCAGGGAGCACAGGCTCTGTGCGGCACCGGCGGTGGAACGACCCCGACCGCCTCCTGTCGTATGGGTGTATGTGCGTCCATGTGTGCGTTCACGTGCGCGTGTATGTGATCGAATGTTGATAAAACGTGACTGACTGAAAAAAGCTATACATGAGAAAATTTAAGGTCCTTCCCCATTTATTAGACGGAAAACTGAGAGACAAAAATTTATAGCATAACATGACAAAACATAAAAATGCTCACCACCACCAAACGACGCCACTTCGAAACCGAATGTCTTGCCCCTACAAACGAAACGCAGAAATAAACGTTGCAAGAACTTAAAAACAGCATATATAAACCTAGAAAGGGCACTGACCCGTGACGTCATCTCGACGGTGTGCAAATTTCAACCCCCTATGACATACTGTCTGCCCTGTAGGCGAGTCAAATTGAACCCACTACACATCGTGGCGGACAAACAGACAAACAAACAGACGGATCCTGTTCAAATAGTAAGATACTGATATTAACAGTTTTCTTGTTAGATCGAAGGGCGTCTTACCCCAACCCGGCGTCTTACCCCACTCTCCCCTGCTAACGTGCTGACGTACATCGACTGACGTGCTTTACAGCCGATGGTGGTACAGCACCCCTGGCTCTCGTCAAAGACACTACCGACACCATACTACTTAGAATCATCAAGCGGCTCACAGGCATAGCGCTGAGGGCAGTAGCACGGAATGTAGAAATCCGGGGGCGGAGCGCACGGGGTCAGCGGTTGCAGATTGCACGCGTAGCCCTCTGGACAGCCGTTTATGCATCCGATGGTGGTACAGCATCCCTGGTTCGGGTCGAACACCCCTTCTTGACCACAGTCCGGCGGCGGTTCGACAGGTTCGCACGCCATACGTCCCGGACAGTGGCAGGGAATCGGCGGCTCCGGCGGGGGTGCGCATGGAGTCGGAGGTTGGAGCTTACACTCCTGCCCAGACGGACAAGGGCTTCGGCATCCCTCAACGGTACAGCATTGCTGGCTGGGGTCGTATACGCCTCCGAACCCACAGGAAGATTCGTTGGCTTGCGCGAACAGCGGAAGAAGCAATAGCGTGAGTATGACGCCCCGAAGCGGCGCAGTATGTGTCTCCATGGCAAGTGAGTCTTCCAGCTTCAGCGTGGATATCTAGCGAAGCAGTGCAGAGCTGATGTCGCACAAAGGCCCCACGGCACGACGGCGGTATATAGTAACGTGCCGACAGAGAGGAAGCACGGTATGGTCTTCCCTCCAGCACTCCCGGCCGGGTAATGAAACTGACGCCCGGCAGCCTGCGCGGCAACGGTTCGGTTCGCTGCGGTATGGCGGTGCTGGTCAGCTAATGACTGGTAGAGGAAGGCACGGGGGAGGGAGGCAGGAAGTAGAGGGCAGGGTGGACAGGTTTACCCCGGCCGTGGAGAGGGAATGTGACGTGCAGGACACACCAAAGGTCACGAACAAAGGAAAGGGTTTGTCAGCACATGAAATACTGGCTGTCACGCTGCTATTATGTGACGCAGGCACACTCACACTTTGACATACGCAGCACTTTCAGCGCGGTCACAAAACCAAAGAAATCGTATACAATAACAGATTTAACGCATGAAGTCGAAAAGATACCTAACAATTGTTAGCCGCCCTTAGGCTAAAGCTAATCAATATCTAATGCCAAATGTACATACAAGTAAACACCAAGGTCCACTACGCTTCGTGCAGCCAAGAATGCGATTTTTCATCAAATAATGGACCGCATATACAAGCAAGCGTCTCACACAGGCTATCTGGCCTTGTACTCCCCACATGAAAAAGTGCAAATAAAACAGCATGAAGACAATAGCCATCGGTTGCGTTGTTCATTCCATTGTTTGTTAATAACACATCAGTCATATTTGCAACATAAAGGAAACATTATACAATATGCAGCGTTAAAGGCGAAGCGGGGAGGGAAATTGGCAGATTTATTCATTTCATTTATGCCGCATCATTGTTTTTAATAGCGAATGCCTCCCTCTTTGGATTCACCGGTACATGCGTAAAATGCGGTACGTAAAATGCGGTACGTAAAATGCGGTACGTAAAATGCGGTACGTAAAATGCGCGGATTACCTTCGTCGAAAACCCACAGATCACATCAGATACGAATCTGAAACAGGTCCTATGTCCTAGAACAACTACGCAGCGCAAACACGGGCGGGTTTTCCGAGCGGGATGATGCAGACCATAGCCCGGGGCGGGGCACCCATCGCTTCCCTAGCGAGCCGGCACTGGGGCGAGCTAATGTTGAAGGTCGGAGACAGGAAGGACATACGCAGGTAGCTAGCTACTCGTAGAAACGATGCATTGAACAAGATTGAGCGGGTAGGGGAGCCAGTCATGTGCGAACGCTGAACGCTGACGTTTGTTCAAAAACAAAAACAGTAACATAATCGAACAACACTAAATAAATACTTGGGATATAAGCATCAGTAGCATTACGGCGTCATAAGTTCAACGATAAAACTTCCGTACCGGTCAGGCAACGATCAGTGCGTCGAACATATGCCATTGACAAAGAACTTGCGGTTAATATGTAGTGACTGCAATAGAAAACGTGTAACTACTGTCATTGTCGAGCTCACTGCTCGGACCATTTTTTTCGTTTTATCTTTCTGCGGAATTTGTTACGTGCACGAGACCGTGTTCACCGCTAATGAAAAAATGTCCCGCTTGTGCGATGCTGATATCTACGTTGTGGTTCACAAACAATGAATGATGCTACGTCAATGGCCATATGGTACTGTATTTTAATGAACACACAATGCAAAAATCGCGATTAGTGGCGTATGTTGTCGTGACATGATGGCAATGACAACGGCGTTTGACCTCGAATGGATAGTGGATACTATAGGTAATAAGCATAACAAAATAAAAATGACGGCATAATTTCCTCAATTACCGAGATAATACGAGCATAGTTAATACGTAAGAGAAACCGACTTCATATGAACGCAATTCAAACTGTTTGAGGATTACCAAATGACAGATGTGAGTTGTGACATGTAAGTGTATGCATGGCCTAAACTTTTGAATTCATTTTAAAAGGGATTAAAACGCAAGAAATTACCCAACGTTTCGCATTTATTGCTTAGTCATGGCTGTTAGAGTACGATTGTACGAAGTAGAGTACGTTAGAGTACGAAAATTAGTTTGTAAAACGCATTTATCTGTCCATGTGTTCTCGGTAAATAATAGCAAAGGTGACAACAGATAATACAGCTGAAATCGGGTCAACAAGAAATAACCTACACTGCACATCACATATAAACATCACACACACTTCAACCTTTATCCGATCCTTACTCCATTATTTAGAGCTTCAAAAAAAAAAATATCAAGAGAAACATGCATCGGTTTGATCGTGAAACGTAGCTTGACAACCGTTGCGGCAGCAATAGCTTTTTGTTCACGGTTAGTTTCGTGGATTAGAGTGAGCCCATAGGCCACAACAATACATGACAAGCTAGCACACAAATTCAGAGCCAGCGATGAAAACACGACAAGGCTGTTGTTTTGGACGACACTGAGCTCCGAACCAGTACAGTCAGAGATAATCATAGAAATTATGAAATTTGGCAAGTGATGCAAGTCGTAGATGTCGTATGGTATGTCGTAGATGACATGACGTGGGCTGTGTTTTATAGAGTGGAGAATTGTTTGTGAGGGCATTGTGTAATGTGTTAGGTATATCATCACATGAACAGAAATATTAAAAAAAAAAACTGGAGCAAACTGGATGTGCCTTTGAAAACACAGGTGCTGAAAAGGCACTATCGAAACCGGTAAGATATTATCCGAGGACAGTAGCGGATGTTTTGAAAAAATGTCTGGCCGACCCATTTGGAAAAAAGAGAAACAAGAATGTCTTTATCTTAGCACACAGGTGCCGGATCTCATGTCCTTTCATGAGATCCGGTCTAGGCAACCTCACTCCTGGATGCCTTTAAGTTTAAGCAACGCACAAAGTTGCATTACGGTAAAAAATCAGAGACTAAAACCTGGGTGCAGCGCTGGCATATTACATGTGAATCATGTGAAGTTTACGGGTTGCTGCTTGGGTTACTGCAACCTCTTTCAAGACTGAGCATCGGTAGAAATAAAATAGCAGGTCCCGCAGATATGCTCAGCGATCTACAGGACATCATCCCAAAGTAAAATGCAGCAAACAGCTGAGCAATCAGCTGAGCCTTCAGTTCCGCTAAACAATAATCAAAACATCGTCCACCCAGAACCAAAACAGTGCCTCAAACGTGACTTACCTGTCGATGCTCTCCTTCATCCCCGAAGTGAGGACCCTTCGCAGCCAGGACGACCGTGCTGCCACCACCGGGCCGTGTGCCAACAGAACTGTCTCCTGCTGCCCAGAGATGGCAGCACCGTGGCCGCCCAGCAGCGACGGCACCACTGCCGGACAGAACGGGAAAAGTTGTAAATGAAAGGAGGAAGCTATCCGAACTATCGGTCAACCGTTACATTTTTTTCATCCTCAGGAGCCAGGACAGTAAGATCCTCTTTCACGCCTCAAATCCCTGTTGTGGCTGGACGATCACGCTCATACAAAGTGAGAATCCAGTCAGGGACATGCTTAGCCTCACGTGCAAAGGGGTCCCTCCGTTCCGTCGCTTCTATCCCCAGGATTCTGACATCCTTCTCCTCCACGCCGCACCCCCCCCCCCCCTCCGGACTATCCTATCATCCCTCCGGCTCTGAAATGGTCTCATTGCACAGAAAGGGCCTAAAAATCCAAACATTATGCATACCACAATAATCCAAAACTGACCTAAAAATATCCCCTTATAGTCATCATAAGCAAGACAATTTTTTTCAGCAGTTCATCTTCCCAGTATCGCTCCATGCCAGAATCCAAACGATCACCCATCAACGGCAAGAGCCCCCTCCCCTCAACAATGCAGGTGGCTTCCCCTTGAACCCTGAGTGACCTCTCCTCAACAATTCCAATGGACTGACCGGGGTCCCCGCGGACTGTGAACTGCAGATCGGTGTCTCGTCCCGACTCAAACAGCTGGTGACAGCGGCGGGCGAGTCCACTGTCGCGACTGAGGGGAGGCCGCGTCAGCGCAGACACCAGGGACAACTGCCGAAAGAAGAGAGCAACATCAGTGGTGAAGCATGACAAGCAGTGTTTGTATGTTCAGTCTGTCAATCTGGACATGGGCGATCTCACCTATGGGATCCATTCCCATCCCTTTCTCTTTCCCCTGGTCCCTTCTCCCTAGAGACTATGATTGTTCCTTCATCACTTGGCTTATTTGCTTTAGAAGTCAACTCCAGCTCGCCAACAGGGTTCTGTCCAAAACAGTTGAGGAACATTACAAGGAAAAAAATTAAAGGGAAGACTGAAGTAAGAATCAGCAATAGCTCATGTCCCTAAGAAGGATTTTGGCTATTCATTTGCTGCAATTGCTTACCGAATCTGATTCATTCGAGGCTGGAGATGAGGAGCGATTGCTCTTCCACGGATCTTCCGCCCCCAGTCTTCCTATTCCTCCATTTCCAGACATCTGATTGGTCCTCCCACCACTTCCCACGCTCTGATTGGTCGTCTCGCCGCCGCCTGTCTCCCGATTGGTCGCCGCGCTGTCTCCAGCGCTGCGATTGGCTACTCCGCTGTCTCCGGCGCTGTGATTGGCCGCCGCGCTGTCTCCCGGCTCCTGATTGGCTCCCAGCGTGTCTTCCAGCAGTCCGAGTCGGGCGAGGGTGGCGTCCAGTTGCTCTCCTCCCACCAGGAGCCGGATGTGGTCGACCAGGGGTCGGACCACTTCCGAGTGCTGCCGCAGCAGCTCCATTATGTGGTGCTGGAACGGACGGTTGGCAGGGTTAGACAGCTTCATTATGTGACGGTACCTAGAGCACAAGAAACAGCGGTACAATAAAGGTTTCGGTAAAAAGAGAAAATACAAGACGCACGGCGAACCACGATTGTTTTGATATCCTACCATCTTTAAAAAGTTATTTCTATAATATGGATCTAAGATTTGAAATACCAGAGGTGTCAACGTCCGTCGCGTCAAGTGTATCGCTCATGGACGCTAATGCATCGACTAAGTCCTGGACCATACATGATTGCACTCACGCAAAGATTTTCGCGATCACACAAAGAACAAAAATAAGGTAAACGACACGCCTGATCACTCTAGTGCTTACAAGGGCACCATTCAGCCTCCCTAGTCTCCTCTTCCTGGTTCTTTGCACTGTCTTAGGATTATGTCGACTTTTGCCCTCCCCTTAACACTTGCCTGCCTTTCCCAACTCCTCATACAATCCCACCCTCCTCCCAAATCCCCCTCACGTACCACGCGGCTGGCAGTAGCGATGAAGTAGAACTTGAACTCTCGCCAGGTGACATGTTGTCCGGCCAGTTCTGCCGCCTCGTCCAGAGCGGCACACGCCATCAGTGCGGGGAGCTCGTCCAGAAGCCGCTCCGTACTGCGGGCCACCAGCCGCGCGCCACCCGCCTCGCCCACGGCGGAGAGGTACTCACTGCCGGCGGAGCGGGTTCGAGTCTTAGCGGTGGCAGATTTTGTTTTAGAAGGAGGATGATTACAAACAACAGCTTTTAATGTGCTTGTTGTTCTTATATTCACTATTCGGGTCGATAGGTAAGCCCCAAACATCAACAAAAGAAACCCCATAGTGCTGTGATACATTTTCAAAAGTCGAATAATCATATAAAAGATTTAACTGCGGCGGAGGACATAATCTTAAACGTAAAAACGGAAGAGCTGTTGTCTCTCCTCGCCCATGCAGCTTTATGTCTGCGAAAATCCGTACATTTTACGTAAAATATTGATCTGTTACCGTTTCTGCAGTATGTAGATGTTGGCCCGAGTCAGTCTTTCCAGAAGAGTCTGCAGACACAGCATAGTTCGACTCCGAAGCACCTGTGAAATAAAGCAAATTTCATGTGATAAACCTGACGTAGCGTTGCAGGCAGAAAATACGATGGCAGGCCCGCACTATTTAAAAATTAACACCCGTAAGTGCAAAACAAGCTTACGAAGCACTGCACAAAGCCAAGCGGAACAAAACTACAACAGCAATCGCCGTATCGAATCGACTTCACTTACCCTCAACAACCGATACAAAACTGAACAAAGTATTTCTGACTCCAGTATCCTAATAAAATATCCAGAATAACCATATTTTAACAACCTTCGTCAAACAAAGTAGAAGACCCGTCCATGACCCGTCTCCACACCCCTTACCCGATAACTTTTCTACCACCTTCACTTCCCCGCTACCCCCTCCGTTCCCATCTCCTTAATTTCCTTACATAGGTGAGTGAGCCATCCCGTCGAGCGGCAGTCGGTCCATCGGGTGCCGTCATCGCGCCCAGAGCCGCTTCCAGGAATGTTTTACTCTCCTCCAGTAGGGTTGATATGGTCACCGCAAGCCACTCCAGCTGGGGGGGGGGGAGGGGGGGTGGAGGACGGAGGTACATATCGTCAGTGCCTGGTCCATGATTTGACAATGCGCTGTAAATCGATTGTAGGGCGATGTAGCTTCAAATATATATGAAAGAATGAATGTCGAATGAATGAATGAATGAATGAATGAATGAATGAATGCAGTACCGACGCTCCCATCCTTCGAGGATTAATATACCATTGTCCTCAACTCAGTAGCGTCTCCTACCCTGACCAAATAGCCCTCGGCAGTGTGGTTCAAGGATTAATGGTCCATCCCACCTCGACACGGACCATTGATACTCAACTCCACCCCCTCCTAATAAATGCTCCTTAGCTCATCCAGGGAGCGGCTCTCCTGACCAATGTTCCTTAGCTCATACAGGGAGCGAGCCACTAAGTTGGAGCGCTGCGCCTGATCAACCACCCCAACCCCAGACCAATGGTTGCACCTCTGGTCCTGCCCTCTGGTCCCTCTCCCAACAGTCCAAGGGACCACTGGTCCCTCTTACCTCTGAGACGGACCGGGCGGCGAGGTCGGAGCGCTGGGTCTGACTGGCTGAGGAGAGTAACGTTCGCAGACCGTGTAACATTCTGAAAAGGGAACAGACGGGAGAAGATATCTATGAATATCAGGAAGTCAAAGACTCAAAATAGTTGCCCGCATCCAGTAGGATGACATGTTGACTGTGGATAGCTACTTATGATTTGCGTTATATGTTACGAAGTAGGTAGAATGAAGGATAATTAATGATTCCATCAATGTTATTGCTGACATTGCCAGGATGCTTGCCTAATCAGACGCACAAATAAAAAATAGCTACAAATATCGCAGCAGCATGTCACAAACGCTTTGACCAAACATACTACATTTCGATAAATACGTATGCGTGTGCTATACCGGCATTAAAAATGCGGTGTGAGTTGTGAGAAGCGCTCACCGTTGCAGCTCGGTGAGAAACTGGGGCAGCCGAGACTGGGCGTATCGAATTATCTCACGACGCTCCTCCGAACCCAGAGGCATCTCGTGGTGGCCGTACAAATCAAACGTCAGCGCCAGTTTGCTGAGACCTGTGGAATATAGAGCCATCTCGTGGTAACGAGAATGACAAGCTAATGAACTTAGACGAGCGACAAGAGATAATAAGCATGGGAAGTTATAATTATCAAAATAAAACTTAAAGTTGTCAGAAATTTGCAGCAGGAAGCATATGAACCCACCCCAAGGTAATTGTGCAATATTTCCCAAAATCATATATTTATCTATACTGTATAGTTCTGTATGATAAAACCTTTATATCCGCCTCCACTGTACATTGTTTCCCTAAATTTCCGTCGCGGGTTGCGACAAAACCTTCAGCACCCTCCCGTTCATGGTTGTGGATTTCCGCCGGGATGGGGGTGCCCAAGCTCTCTAAATTTCCCGCCGGCTCGGCCGGCTTGGGTTTGCAGCCGCAACAGACAGCGCGGGTCAGGGTCACCGCGGTAGTTTTGCTGCGCCCGGGCACCCCAGCTCAGCGGAAGTCCACACCCATGCTCCCGTTAATCAATCTTAAACCAACCCTGAAAATGTCATGACCCTGATTAAACAAATCGCATTTCATCTTACGTTGTGGGTTGTACACGACCACCATACCCGTCTCTTCCAACATTCATCATACCCTCACACACCCATCCACCCCGTCGTACGCACCCAGCGCCATCTGCTGCAGACAGAGTCTGGCCAGAGCCGACAGCTGGCTGGGACAGGCCAGCACGGACTCGGCTCCCTGGCGGGGCCGACCAACCGCCTCCGAGAGGGCCCCGTTCACCGCGCGGCAGCACGAGAGCATGTCGGCCACCAGACGGCGCAGGTCTGTGGAGGGAGAGAAAGCCGGACTTCACCAGCAGTCAGTCACACATAGGTGAAGGTGTCGGGAACGGAGAGTGACAAAAGACTCAGACGGAGCGAGCAGCGGGACAGCATTTCAGTCACCAGACGGCGCAGAAATAGGGACGGATGGGTAGCAGTGTGAAACTGACAGAACGTCCATGTAGCAGGAGAGCTCGTGACAGTGCAGAGAGCAAGGATGAGGGGCATAATAAAACTCCAACGATGCACGGGGGTAAACTAATATCTTAAACTCAGCTTTCCGTCGATTGCAATCATTTAGAGAAAAGAAGCTCAAAGTAAAAATCTAGAAAACATTTCGAGTGTTCATGCAATGATAGCTGTTATATATTAGCTAAAATCGTATGTCATTGACTTGACTTATCGAAG
Organism: Amphibalanus amphitrite; assembly: GCF_019059575.1. Taxonomy (NCBI): domain Eukaryota; kingdom Metazoa; phylum Arthropoda; class Thecostraca; order Balanomorpha; family Balanidae; genus Amphibalanus; species Amphibalanus amphitrite. The sequence goes on along the minus strand of NW_024882485.1, from coordinate 50,946 downwards.
CAGCATATTTTCATAATTTTGTTTAGCCGTAACGTGGCCACTTAATTTCTCTAACCCGAATCCCGCTCCCACCTACCATCTCTCAGCGTCACATTGGTCAGGTACCGGCCGCACAGCTCTGCCAGAGGCTCTAGCTCCGGAAGCTGACGCAGCTCTCTTCGTAGCTCCGTGGCCACCGTCGGCGCCAGGCCCTCGGGTAGAGACTCCGTGTAGAGATAGTGCAGAACCGCCCGCACGGCCGGCGCCGGCAGATGGCGCAGCGGATCGGCAAGCCAGTCTATAGATGGCGCTAGTAGGCGCAGAATCTGACTGTGCGCAGCAAACTGCCGGTGGAAACATCCCGTTGAATAAGATTAGTGAAGACCCGCGCAATTCAATTAAGTCGCATCTGACAGTTGACACATCTTTGATGAGCTCAAATATGAGTTGGTTACAACAATGCCTGCAAATGTGTAAAAACACGCTCTGGAAACCCTACAAAGCAATACGAAGTTGTGAATCTACCAGCATCCAATCGAAAACGACAAATCGCTGTCCTTCTATAAAAGCAGAAGCGAAAATTCAGCTGAACAATAAGATATTGTGCAAAATGATGTCCTTCAAGATAAAAACACCTGAGACATCTCGATTACAGCCAGCTCAATGGTGGCTAGAACGATAAAATCAACAACAATTCTTAAACCATCGAAGCAAGTCAGCATCTGCCGTTCAGGCGAGAGCCAAGGATTAAAAAGTGCCCCTTCACACAAGACACAACCCGTATTCCAATCTCACCGTGCTGCCATCTGCCGCCGTGACGGCGACATCCGAGTACACGGAGCAGCCGATGAGTGGCGCCAGTGAGAACGGATGATCGGGCGGCGGCTGGCGGCAGGGCACGCGCTGACACTGCAGGATGCACCAGGCCTCGCAGGTCAAAACCATCAGGTCCTGGGGCGTCGGGTGGTCCACCTGTCGATAATAGGGCGGGGTGAGTGAGATCATGGCTCATTGAGCATGACCGTGTGGTACAGTGGCGTGGTGGCGGCCCTCGTGGCTGCCTTAAGGCCCTCCAGAGCTACTGAAATGGGTCGCGGGACCCCCACGGTCAGAGGGAACTACAAGAACAGCAGATCATTGATCGCCATTGGGATGGATGAAAATAAGTACTGAAGAAACGCCAGCGTTTGCAAATGTTTTCTTTCAGCCTCTCTTAAGTCTACTTGATGTTAGCTTGTGCGGATCCTTCATGTTTGGCTACCATGTTCCTGCCGTGTGCTACGCAGATGATTTGATGCTGCTCTCTACCAATGCGGGAAACCTAAGTAAACTTTTGGAAATAGTTGATCAATTCGCAGGGTTTTGGAGGCTTGAATTCGTTCATGTAGATCCGATAAAAACCAAAAGTCACTGTATTGTATTTGGTGCTGAACTTTTGTCTGCGCTCCCCGTCTGGCACCTATCTGGTCAGCAGCTTGCTGTACGAGCAGTGACCGAACATCTAGGTGTCACATTGTCAGCGGATCTAGCCGGGTCACTTCATGTACAGCACCGTGTAAGTCGGGCTCGTGGAGCATTCTACGGACTGACTCCTGCTGGAATGCTCAGTGACTGCCTGTCGCCTTCAGATAAAGTCTTTCTTTGGAAAACTGTGGTCATCCCTGCCCTAACTTTCGGATGTCAAACAGTCCCCCTTCGCTCGTGTGATGTTGACGATCTGGATGGCCTGCAATCTCGGTGCATAAAAGCTGCCCTCGGATTATCTAAATACGCTCATCATTCTGCTTTGCTTGTAGCTTTAGGTATCCCGAGAATACATGAACGGCTCAGACGAGCGGTGCTGCTAGCCTTATCGGGTATATTCCGAAGCCACCAACACCGACTGAAACACATTATGCTACGAGAGCTGGCTGTTTTAGCTACCGAGCCTAGACAATTGCACGGAACATTTCTGGACCTGGCATACAAACTGTTAAACTGTTCTTTTCAAAACGTGCTTGATGCTGTGAGGGGTCATGTGGACCATAGCTTCATAGGCAGCGCGATCGACAGCGACGGTGTAGTAGATTCGCTCAGATTCCTTTTAAATTCCAGCCAGACAGTGATGTCCCGTCGTCTCGTGAGGCTTCTGTGCTCATAGGGTTTTTTTTCACAAATGTGTTGACTTGTTAATGTGCTTTGCAATTGCGTTTTAGTGTTGTGTTCATCGTCCTACATGCAGTATCTGTACTACTGGTGTGTTTATTGGAAAGTGAAATGTGCATGTGTATTGTCTGAAAAAGACGCATAATAAATTGATGATGATGAATATGATGAATAGAGACAGTAAGTAGCACACTGCCTGCACCGCAAGGAATAAAGAGACAGAGTTGATTGAGCATATGTCGTTGTTGTATGTCGTTGAGCATACTGAGCCCTCAATCGTTGATATTATGTGTGTGTGTATCATTATCATTGTCGCGTTTCATTCAACCATGGATATGTGCCTCATGGCATGAAATAAATTAACCCGCGCGGGGCTGGGGGGGTAAATTTTACCCCCCCCCCTCGCGAATTTTTGCAATATCTCAAAAACGGCGGCGCGCAGCGCCGCCAAACTTTCAGTACCTTTTCTTACATCAATTTGACACGTTCCCTGAAAATTTGAGCGAAATCCGTCGGAAAATTTTTTGAGAAATTGACGTTTTAGTGACGTCATGTTCGCCATTTTCGCCTCAAAAACGGCAAAATTTCAAACGCCGCTAACATCTTCATTTTTAAAGGAATCAAGACGTAACAAAAAAAGGTTATACGTAATTCTACTTTGTTTATCAAATGGCTATCTCGGTTTTTTGAAAATTTTGGATTTTGGCCCAAATTTTTTTCAAAAAACTGACTTTTTTGGGAAAATGATTATTAAATCCAAAATTTTGGGTGTATCGAAAAAAAACGGAATATATGTCAGAGAAGTGGTCTATATGCACCTACATACCAATTTTCAGAAGAATCGGTTCAAAAATGTGGGAGTTATTCAAAATTTTATGACGTCACGACACACAAAAATTTGGAAAAATGACTTTTTTGGAAGTTCTAGACCTCGTACGGAAACAAAAATAGCACCATTCGATTCGCCGTGAAAAACTGCATCAGATAGACACCTTTTTAGGCCTTAACAACCAACTTCAGAATTTGACCTCACTTGACCTGACCTTGACCTGACCTCGACCTGAAATTCATCCAGAGGTGGTCCATATCACTTATTGAGTGTGCCTATTGAATTCTATGAGTAAAATGACCCATAAAACATGCGTCGCACATGCCCTTTTCTATATTTTGTTTTTTGGTGACCTGACCTGACCTGACCTTGACCTTGTCCTCTGAATGATATTATATGCAACGAATATTGTCTTGGTAGCCTAAGAACACGTTTTGGGCAATCAGTCTCAGTCCATGACTCCATTCTTCGGCAACTACGGTGCAAGGCCGATACTGTAGAAACTTGCAATTTGTACCCTTGACCTGACCTTGACCTTGACCTCAAACTTTAAATTAAGTACATGTTTTTAGTTGTTCGTGATGAGAGCTTTCGATTGGCGTTTGAATTTTCCAAATCGGACCATTAGTTCGGGAGATAACAGGGGGGGGGGGTAAAATTTACCCCCCCCCCCCCCCCCCAGCCCCGCGCGTTCGGCTGGAGACCCCAGCCCCGCGCGGGTTAAGTGAAATGAAATGAAATATGACCGCATAATGTGTTTCTTACCTTAGAGACCACGAGAAGACCCAAACTGACCCCACAGACCAGGAACATCCATTGACCACACAGACCAAACTATCATCCTCAGCTGAGTTCGTACCAAAGCAATGCCCTCAATCGGCCATAACGACCATAACCTTCAACTACCCACACCATCTCGACGTCCAACTGACCTTGAAGACGACGACGTGTCCCTGGACGGCTGCCAGCATCAGCGAGCGTCTGTCGTTGTTGTACGAGTGGTCGGTGACGAGGTCGTACACCTCACACCGGAACAGGGCGCAGTCCGACTCACTGCCTGAGGCGGGACAACAGCAGGGGCGGGTCACTTTGGGGGCTTGTTTATCGTTTCAAAGGTCGCCAAAGGCTAGGTTGAAGGTCAGAGAATTACTGATGGATGGTTGCAAGCTGACTGAAAAGTGTTTGTCTGAAGACATTGGATGTGGATAACAGTTGGGGCAGTCTCACTTGGTAGAAAGCGTAAAAATGACCAATTGAGGTGGCATGCCCAAAAATCCCAATAAAAAAGAGGAAAATGGAAGTAAATGCAGAAGTTTGGGCTGCCCTCAATCATTCACTAGTAGGTAGTCAGGAGATATAGAAAATTAAGTTGTTTAACATTGGTTCACTGACACAGCTGCAGACCACAAACCAGTCACAATTACTGTTACGTGATGCACGTAATATGGCAGTGTTTTAGTGTGTGGTTACTTGCCTGTCACAGATGCGCCAAAAGTGTAACGTTTGGTTCCCGCTCGAATCTTTGTTTTTCTCTCGATCTCCCCGCTATGCTGAATGCTCTGAGATAATAGAATTCGCTGTTGAAGTCCACGCCTCTTTCTCGGTACTGAGAGCCCGAGAACGATACATGGTGGCAGCTGTGAGACCTTAGTAGCGTATGTGGTTCTTTAAACACTGTCTTGAATGTGTTTTGAGATAATCTTTCCACCTGGAGAAACGCACAAGGTACTCTCAAGATTTTCAAGATTTTGAGGCAATCTCGGCGCACACCAAGCAGTAGGTACAAGCCAAGACAACATGTCTAATGAAGGAAATAACCACACTGTGGCCATTCCTGGCATCCGACCACCCCAGCCATTCTCAGTGGGGGGAAATGCTGCTGAAAATTGGAAGCTGTTCTCTCAAAGATGGTCATCGTACACCATTCTTTCTGGCTTTGAGAATCTCGAAAGAAGAGTACAGGTTGCACTCCTCCTCAACCTGCTGGCTGACGACGCCCTCAAAGTGTACAATGGGTTTCAGTTTGACACCCCTGAAGAGGAGCGTACTGCAGCAGAGATCATGGAGAAGATGGAAAAGTTCTGCGTCGGGGAAGTGAACCAAACCTATGAGAGGTTTATCTTCAACAGTAGAAAGCAAGCAGAAGGTGAGCCAGTAGATGCTTTTATATCTGATCTGAGAGACCTGGTAAAGACTTGTGGGTTCTGCAATGACTGTCTGCCTGCAATGATCATGGACAGAATCGTCCTGGGTGTTAACGACTCAAAGGTTCAGACTGAACTGCTGAAGTGTCGTGATCTCACTCTAGAGCAGTGTATAGACATCTGCAAAGCTTCAGAGAGTGCTTTGGCCCAAAACCGAGCCATGCGGCCAAATGAGCAGATTCACAAAGTGACTACTGAAAAAAGGAAAGGTATCAACCAGAAGAAGAAACAGATGAGGCATCCAGGAGACGTGAGGACCTGCAAGTTCTGTGGCGAAAGTCACAAAATGAAGAAGGAACTTTGCCCAGCATATGGAAAAACATGTAAGAAATGTGGCCTCAAAAACCACTCTGCCTCACAATGCTTCACTCCGCAGCACAGACAGAGAGTGCATCATGTCCAAGACGATGAAGAGCCTGAGTGGGTCAACGTCCTGGCAGTATCGGATCAGAAGAAGGAAGTGAAGTGTGCCATGCTACTGGATGATGAAGAAGTACACTTCCAGGTGGACACTGGATCCAGTGTCAACCTGCTGCCTAAAAGGTATGCCACAGAGCTGACACCAACAAACAAGATAATCCGCACCTGGAACCAGGGCGACTTCAAACCTGAAGGTACGTGCCGCAGGACGGTGAGGAACCCCCGAAATGGCCGTCTGTACTCAGTAGAGTTCCTAGTGTATGAAGGAAACCTGACTCCCCTGCTAGGACTCCGAGCTAGTCAGCAGATGAAACTGATCAATGTCCAGACAGATAACTTTGTAGAAGTACACAACCTCAATGTGGAAGACAACTACAAAGATGTCATGGATGGAGGACTGGGGAAGCTGGAAGGCGAGCACCATCTCAAGGTCAGTGAGGAGGCAAAGCCTGTGATAATGCCCACGAGGCGGGTCCCCATCTCGGTGCGGCCCAAGCTGAAAGAAGAACTGGACCTGATGGAGAAGCAGGAAGTGCTGGCGAAGGTCGAAGAACCAACCCCATGGGTAAGCCAGATGGCAATCACTCACAAGAAGGATGGGAGCCTAAGAGTCTGCATTGACCCACAGGAGCTGAACAAAGCCCTGCAGCGAGAACACACGACGCTGCCGATCCTAGACGACACACTCCACGAGTTGGGCCAGTCTCGAGTCTTCACAAAGATGGACCTGAAGTCAGGATATTGGCATGTGTGCCTGGACAAGGAGTCCAGCATGCTGACCACGTTCCAGACCTGCTACGGCAGGTACAGATGGCTCCGCCTACCCTTCGGTCTCTCTGTGTCTGCCGAAATCTTCCAAAAGAAGCTCCAACAGGCTCTGGAAGGACTTGAAGGTGTACTGTGCGTAGCAGATGACGTCATCATCCACGGACGCAACATGAAGGAGCACGACGACAGGCTGAGCAAGTTCCTGGAGAGGTGTCGAGAGAAGAAAATCAAGCTCAACAAGGAGAAGAGCAAGCTCCGAGAGAAGTCCATGGTGTTCATGGGGCACCTGATCTCCGAAGAAGGCCTCCAGTCAGATCCGGAAAAGGTGAAGGCCATCACTACCTATCCTGTCCCAGAAAACGTCACAGAGCTCCGGAGATTCCTGGGGATGACAAACTACCTGGCTCGTTACCTGCCTCATGTGACCGAGGTGATCCACCCCCTCCAGAACCTGTTGAGGAAGGACGTGCCGTGGACCTGGAGCGAGAACCAAAAGAAGGCGTTCCAGGACGTGAAGAAAATGATTGAGGCTGACGTCAAGCTGGCATTCTACGACCCCCAGAAGGATCTCGTCCTGGAGAACGACGCGTCCGAGTACGGGCTAGGAGCCGTTATGATGCAAGATGGCAGACCAGTGGCGTTCGCTAGTCGCTCTCTGACTCCTGCTGAGCGGAACTACGCCCAGATCGAGAAGGAGATGCTGGCAGTGAAGTACGGCCTGGAGAAGTTCCACCACTTCACCTACGGTCGCCACGTCACTGTGGTCACCGACCACAAGCCACTGGACAGCATCAAGAAAAAGCCGCTATCCAAGGCCCCAAGAAGACTGCAGAACATGCTACTGAACACTCAGAAGTACAACTACTCCCTAGTGTTCAAGCCGGGATCTACGATCCCTGCGGCCGACGCTATGTCTCGCGCGCCACCGCCAGAAATGCACGAAGGAGAGGACGCAGAAGTGCACGCTGTGTATGCAGCGCCCTTCAGGCGAGAGCGTTTGGACGACATCCGAAAGGCAACCGAGCAGGACCAAACTCTACAAGAGCTAACGAAAACCATCGGAGCTGGATGGCCGTCTGAGAAAACATGTCTTCTGGATAGTGTAAAGCCATTCTACAACTATCGAGACGAGCTGTCAGTGCACGACGGTATCGTTGTAAGAGGAGACAGGGTGATCATCCCGAAGACGATGAGGAAGGAAATGCTCCTCAAGCTCCATGCGGGTCACTCTGGCATAAACTCCTGCCTGAGAAGAGCACGAGATCTGATCTTCTGGCCAGGCATGTCAAGTGACATCCGGGAGTACCTCGCGTCATGCGACACCTGCGCCGAAACTCCCATGAAGCAGGGGCCTGAGCCTGTGTACGCCCACGAAGTGCCTGACCGACCATGGGAAAAGGTCGGGACTGACCTCTTCACTATTGAAGGCCGTGACTACCTCGTCACTGTAGACTACTTCAGTCACTTTGTCGAGGTAGACTACCTGAAAGAAACAACCTCACAGGCGGTGGTCACCAAACTGAAGGCACAGTTTGCTCGTCATGGCATACCAGATGTGCTGGTAAGCGACAACGGCCCGCAATTCTCCAGTTATCACTTCGCGCAGTTCGCCAAGGCCTGGCAATTCGAACACCAGACGTCAAGTCCGGGCAACAGTAAAGGGAATGGAGCTGCTGAAGCCGCTGTCAAGACAGTCAAGCGAATGATGAAGAGGAGCAGAGCCGCAGGAGAGGACCCGTACCTGGGTCTCCTGAACCTCAGGAATACCCCACAAGAAGGGATGGATACGAGCCCGGCACAGCGTCTGATGAGCCGACGGACAAGGACAGGAGTGCCAACGTCTAAAGCACTTCTCCAGCCCAAGCAGAATATCAACCAGAAACAGCGACTGGAAGCCAGGAAAGCTGCCGCAAACGACAGGCACACCGGCAGGCGAGAACTGCGACCCCTACAAGTGGGGGAACCGGTCCGAATGCAGCCAATCGACGGCAGAAACTCGTGGAAGAAGGCCGTCGTGACTAGCATGCTCAAGCCGAGGAGCTATGAAGTAGAAAGTGAAGACGGTGTCATCTACCGTCGAAACCGTCAGTTCCTACGAGCTACGCAGCCGACGACGCCACAGCAGCGCCACACGACAGCCCAGGCAGCAACAAGGAACGGGGCGGAACATCAGCCTACTCCGACCCGAGCCACCACGAGCGAGCAACCGGCCGCGCATTCCGAGCCAGTTGGAGAGAGCGCTGTCGCCTCCAACTGCACCAGGTCTGGGCGACGTGTCCGTCCTCCTCTCAAGCTGAACCTGTAGTGGTTCAAACTTAAAGGAGAGGGATGTTACGTGATGCACGTAATATGGCAGTGTTTTAGTGTGTGGTTACTTGCCTGTCACAGATGCGCCAAAAGTGTAACGTTTGGTTCCCGCTCGAATCTTTGTTTTTCTCTCGATCTCCCCGCTATGCTGAATGCTCTGAGATAATAGAATTCGCTGTTGAAGTCCACGCCTCTTTCTCGGTACTGAGAGCCCGAGAACGATACAATTACCTTCTGGCAGGATCCATGTGACATCCCCGCTCTCATCCAGCTTCATCTCTGTTCCCTCCAGGACTGACTGGCAGCCGGAGCCACACAGCGAGATCACCTCCACAATCTGGCAACACAGTATAAACAAGTTAGTGCTGAACAGGGAATGATCAGGGCAATCAAGATGATCCCTGCATTAAACAGTGTGGTTGACAATATTGCACCAGGATTTACTGAAATTTCACTTTTAAGTTAGGTACATAACTGGTATCGTTATCAGCTTTTTGACAACCTGAGTTTGATGCAAAAAAATCAGCAGTTTGACATGCACTGAGCCTGTAAATCAAAAGGCCTCCAAAAATGCTGACATAACAATTGAGCTGCACTGTAGTTTTCTAAGAATCCAAACTCCATGCTGCAGTTTTTTATACACCACCAATCAAGATATAACTTCACAATTCCTTTAAGCACTTATAGCTAACAGTCAAGAATAGATAACACTGTTAACTTGACATACCTTCCATGCTCCAACATAAGGGTCATTTGCAACTGCCATGGCTGTCTTTCTGAACTCTGAAGAACTTGAAATCAAAAGAGCACCAATTTAGAACACTGCAGCTGGATTTGCAGACCCAGATCCACGATCATAGAAATGATACTGTGGGCCCATAGAGCTCTCAGACCTCAGTAGCAATCATGCTGTCGTGCCTGTTTGAGCTCTCTGAAATCAAATGAGGGTCAGTTCAGTAGGTAAGTCATACATGTTTTGACTGAACCTGTTGGTGAATAAACTGAACGAAACAGAACAGAAGAGGTGAAACTACTTAGAAGAAGATAGACACTTATAATATTTTCAGTTTTGATCCAAGCAGAGGAAAGAAAACTAAAAGTAGGGAAAGCAATAGCATGGATACAACAGGAGCAATGCAAACACTGTCCATAATGCATTGGAAGTTTGTATGGGGCATGGAAGTACCGATCAGTTTGTTAAATTTCGTAGTGAAACATTCTTCTCCTTTCGGCAAACAAATGCCTCTGTTTGCCTCAATTGCAATCCCAGTGCTCTTCTTTGTCATCAGCTTATACTTTATAGTGACCTTCCCACCTTAACATTAGTTTTTAGGCGAGATTGCCAAATTGGGGTCCCTCAGTCCCTGGCCTGCTATTTACGGTTTGGGCATTCACAACATCAAGAAATGCTTAAATTGAGACATTGAATTTCAAAATTGCAGTTTTCAGATTCCAAGGGGCTAATGCATTTGAATGCCCCTTATAATTTGTGACATAAGTGCAAGTCTAGCGATTTTTTAACATAACACTAGAAGAAAACAGTTGCTGTGGTGCATGTGGCGGCACCTACCTATATACTGCTTTGCGCGCAAAATCTGCCATGCTTTTATGATACCAAACTATTGCGTCCAAATGACGCCATAGGAACAGCATAAGCCCCCAATGCCAATACCAAACAAAAATAAAAGTCTAATATCTCAAAACCAGTGAATGTTTTTGTTGAAATTTGCTAATGATCAATCATTTTTGCTCTTTCTGAGCCATTGTACATCACTTGTATGCCTATTCATTAACTTTTTTGAAGGAGGGAGGGTCCCTACTCCCTTTAGATCTTAAGTTGATACATCAGGAATAAAACAACAAAGATCGAGGGACTAAAATGCAATCAGCAGATCTGAAAAACATGGAATATTCGTTTATCTCGGAAAACAAATGCAATAATTACCGGAGAAACAGTCGCACGACTTCCTTTCCCATTTCTTTTTCGACGAGGACACACATCCTCCCAGGCAATGAAATGATTTCTGCTAAATTTTGTTTTATTATTTTGATCATCACCTGCTGAAGGAAGAAGTCAACCAAACAAGTCAGACCAATAACAGCAATTGCTGCTCGCAACGAAACATTTATAAAAATTAGAACAGGCATATCCTGCGCATCTGTTTCAAAATTAGCCCAAATGGCTTAAGAGAAGCAACTACTATACCAAATGACGTAACATTACATATCATGGCAATGTGTTTAACCGTATAGATTTGAAGGAAATGTGAATTCAAAGGTAGATATTCTGCCTAATGCCTTTTGAATTTTTATTTCATGTTCAACTGATAACCTAGCTTGAATTTTAAACCAATATCTCATCATCTCATCATCAACTAATACCCCAGCTTGATCAGCAGATACGCCAACTACTGCAATATCTGCACCGGCGCGGCACCACCAGCACGGGCTCGGGCAGGCTACCAGTAAAGTAACCTTGCCGGCACTCGTGTGACTGGGTCGACGACTACAGAGGCTACACAGGACCACAGGACAACTACAAAGGACCAGCTGGCTGGAATCTAGTTCATAAGAGCTGTCGGAGTAGTTTGGATATTACACTTTTCTTTGGATTGGATTGGACATCTGTCGGGTCCAAAAAGGCGCCGTCTTGGTCTGGGACGCTGCGGGGACATACTTCCAAAAAAAAAAAGTTTCTCCAAACTCCAAAACCCATCAAATTTCGACTTCTTACGCACTGCTGTGCAGTTTAACACTTGCAGTGAAAGGGCCGAATTCCACCCCCCGCCCCTTCTCCTGTTTTTCGCAAGTGTGAAATAAGCAAGTCACGCCGTTATCATTTCATTAACGTTAAATTCTCATTGCCTGCCTAAAGTTGAATTGCGGATCTCGCCGTGAAAGCAATAAGTAGATCGGCCCACAACGTTTTTAGAAACAGGTGTGTGAAGTCAAAAATCCCGCCGGAGCGGCGGCGGCGCGACGGCCGGCGCCGGCCGATTCTCGCCGCCGCACTTTGCCCCGCCGGACGGTTCCGTCTTTGCGGGCACTGCGCTTCTTACCGCTGCTTACGATACGATCGATTCGCGTCAAGATCTCTGTGAAGACTCAGAAATGTACAGGTAATCTTAGATTATTGTGAAAGAAACAAGAAAATAAGCCGGAAACATTTTGAGTTACGAGTGTGTAAACACTAAATTGTGGCTAAAACGCTTCAGCTGCGTCGGCTGTTAGTCGCCTCAACCGGGAGACATTTTTCTTATCAGGTACCTACCTATAGCTCTATTTGCTAGTATTATGACTGGCTTACGACTGGATGTAGAGATTCTTAACCCGCGCCTGGCCGGGGGGGGGGGGTGTTTGAACACCCCCCCCTGCGGTTTTTCGCAGATATCTCAAAAACGGCGGCGCGGAGCGCCGCCGTTTTTGGCACACCTGTTCGTGCATCTTTTCCGCACATGTGAAAATTTCAGACCCAGGTCACCTTAGGTCAGGTCACCAGGTCACGCCAAGTGACCTCACCTCAGCAAAAATAAGAATGCTCGTCATAGCTACACCGATTGATCGATTGCCTTGAAACTTTCAGCGATTGATTAGAGCAACATTATGTATCAAATGTTTATCTCGGAATTTTGATATCGGTGACCTAAGGTCAGGTCAATTTTGCGACCTCTCCATTATAAGTCAATGGGAGAAAATTGAAAAACGTCTGTTTTGCACGAACGCTATTCTAGACACTCTCAAACATCGAGATGTAGGCAAAATGGACACATTGAACCGGAAAATGGCAACTGTGACCCCTCGTTATGTCCCCGAGGTCATCTCAGGTCACGAACAGAATCTAACAGTTTTTCGCTAATAACTTCTGATAGAGACGTGCTAGAGCGCTGAAAACGCCTTAGATGTGTTCGGCTCGACGTTGCGGATCGACTGATATGCAACATGACCTTTTCCGGTCAGGTCATGACCTTGACCTGAGGTCAAATTTTCAAGTTGACGTTTCAAGAACAACTTATAGTTCATTCGACGCGTCTCGACGAGAGGAACACGATGGTGGCAAAATTAATGTCGTGGCTCTTTTGAGTTAAAAGTTATTGCCGAAAAAAACGTTTTTCGTAAAAACGGCTATTTTTGGAGTTTTTGCCCTCTGGAGGCTAAACCGTTGACCTGAGGTCAGATCTGAGAACATTACTCAGAAAGTTCTGTTAACCCGCGCCCCAGTGGCGGTCTCAGCCAACTTCGCCCTAGTGAGGGGGGGGGGGCATATGTTACCACCCACCTCTAACTCAAAAACTAAGAGGGCTAGAAAGACGCGGTAAAAAGCAGTCGATAGCTCTCAATGCGTACGTTTGAAAGTATTTCGGTCATTTTTCACCTTAGAGCAATATTGGGGTCACCAGAGGTCATCAAAGGTCAAAATTTGCCCATTGTCATTATATTTTTCAGAAAACATGCCGCTATCTCAGGAACTATGGTAGCTAGAATAACGCAGGGAAGAGCAATCGATAGCTTTTGAACTCTTCTTTTGAAAAGGTCATAATCAATATTGACCTCAGGTCAACGGTTTGGCCTCCAGAGGGCAAAAAGTCCAAAAATAGCTCTTTTTACGAAAAGTGTTTTTCGACAATAACTTTCGACTACAAAAAGCCACGACATTTCTATTGCCAGAATCGTGTTCCTCTCGCCGAGACGCGTCGAATGAACTATAATTTGACCTTGAAAGGTCAAGTTGAAAATTTGACCTCAGGTCAAGGTCATGACCTTACCGGAAAAGGTCATGTTGCATATCAGTCGATGCGTCTCAACAAGGCAAACACAATGAGACCATCCCCAGCGTTCTATCTCTTTCCAATCGCGAGTTATTGGCAAAAAACTGTTTGTAGCCTTAAGTGACCTCGGATGACCTGTCTAGAGGCTATCAGCAAAAATGACACCTTGGTCATCACGAGTGGACTAAATCATTGTGATTCTGAAATATTTGGACTGTTCCGATGCGTACACACGGATCTAGAGGCATTTTCATTTTTCTCCATTGACTTGTAATGGAAAGGTTTCGCCACTGACCTGACCTTAGGTCACGGATATAAAAAATCCGAGATATACAAATTGTAGGGGCCCATAACGCATGCAATCCACCAAGTTTGAAATCTTTCTGACAAACACTACAGGCTGGACATGATTGCAAACTTTTTTTTAGGCTTGGTCAGTTAACTTGACCTGGTGACCTGACCTGACATGACCTGGGGTCAAAAATTTCACACACTGTCCAAAATTGATGTACGAAAAGCTACCCCAAGCGGCGCGGCGCTACGCGCCGCGGTTTTTTATTCACACGCAAAAAACGCGACAGGGTGGTAACATATGCCCCCCCCCCCACTGGGGCGAAGGTTAAAGGGCTATCGAATGCGCATTTCCGCGGCGCTGTAGCTCTATCGGTTCCCGAGATAGCCGTTGGCAGTTTCCAAAATGTTGAAATAGTGGACATTTGACCTTTGGTGACCTCTGGTGACCTGACCTTTGACCTGACCCAAAAAATGACCGAAGTGTTTTCGTCCTTATTTTGGACGTTCTTTCGATTGCCGCTTACAGCGTGTCGCTACGTGGCAGAGGAGCCGAGTTAGAAGGGGGGTGTTCAGACACCCCCCCCCCGGCCCGGCGCGGAATTTCAGAGCACCGGCCCGGCGCGGGTTAATATGAACTCAAAAATGTATATGATGTCGTATGATGAAACAACAAAGAAAATCGAACGGTTACGTTATGTGGCAACTTTTTTAGGTTTCACACAAACACCAAATGTACCCTGATCTGGAAAATTTTTACCACTTTTGACCTCCTTTGACCTTGAAGATATTAACCTAGCTTCATGAAATTACCACACAATAGAGTTTCCCACCGCCTTCACCCACCCTTCAAATTTCGTCTTTTTGGCTTCCATAGGAGCTGAGATCGTAGGTGGAGCCCGGGAGGGGCGACATTCGCCACCCCCCCCCGCCCCTCCACTGTGGGCGTAGTGCTCGGAACCTTTCCACTGCGCCTGTTAAAACAAACTTTTCTTCATATAAGTTGCGTTGCTTAGTTTTCGTCTTATTCTTGAAAAAGACAAATTTTCGTCGATTTCAGGCGCTGAGGGGGGGAGGGAGGGGCGGGGCATTTGCTCCAAGCCCCCTCCCCTGGCTTCACCAATGAATTAGAATGCATCCAAGGGTCGGGGTGAGCCCAGTTCATATTGCACTGTGCAATAAGCATTGGGTTTGACTGTCGAACACGAATGCCGAGATACGAATACGAATGGTAGGTATAAGGTGCGCCCTACGTGTTCGTATACAGAGAGTTTCTAAGCGTTACTTATAAAGCAAAGTAATAATTCCTGAAATGTCTGGTTAGGAGCAATCAGTATGCAATCCCCACTAATAATGAGATAAATCGAAGTAATATCCTGCAAGTAGCATCATTTTGATGGACCTTCGTGAGGCTTTCCGGCTTTCCGCTGGCAGTTATCAGCTCGGAGTCGGCTTACACTAGCAGTCGTCTGAACACTACATAAAAAATGCGGCAGAAATGCCGCGATATCGCAGGTGCGCCGCGCACGAATGGATTTCGTGCCGGCTATCGCCACAATGAATTTATTTGCATGACTGCACTGCGCTCAGCTTCAGACACTGCGGTTTGCGTTCGTGCTGTCGGCATTGCCTTCCTACTAACTGGAACAGACGGCCGCCTTATACAAAAGGACTTTGACACGTGCACTGATTTCGCTATTCATGCTTGGTCCGTAGAACTCGATAGGTTGACAAACAAAAGAAATCACCTACTGTTAAACGGCCTATGCGTTCCGGTAGGTACTCTATAGCAGGGGCGGATCCAGGAATTTTCGGGAGGGGGGGCGGCAAGTCGAAATAGGGGCGACCTGGCAATCCGGGGGCGCTCCATACAAAGGGGGCGCCAAACCGTCAAAATCGGGAGCTAAAAGCCCGCGCCGTGCTAGGGGGCGTTACCGCGCTCCCCCTCAGGTTTTTCGCAAATATCTGAAAAACGGCTGCGCGCAGCTCCGCCATTTTCAGCATACCTTATCATGCATCTTTTTTGCACATGTTGTAAAAATGTCTGACGCGGGTGATGGAAGGTCAGGTCACCAGGTTATGCCAAGTGACCTAGCCTAAGAAAAAGTTCAAATGCTTACCATTGCTATACCGACTGAACGATTGCTTTGAACCTTTCAGCGATTGATGAAAGCAACACTATTCATGAAATGTATATCTCGGAATTTCGATATCTGTGACCTAAGGTCAGGTCAGTAGTGCGACGTCTCCATTAGGTAGGTAGGTATAATTAAGTCTTTGGGAGAAAACTGAAAGGCATCTCTTTTGGACGAGCGCCATTCTAGACAATATCAAGCATTGGGATACATATAAAATTAACACACTGAATAAGAATAAGAATGCCTGTCCCGTAGCTCAGTTGGTAGAGCATTGGACTCCCGGTGGTGAGAGCCCGGGTTCGAGACGCTCCGGCGCTCGATATTTGAGACTCCTGACGGGGATGGTCTGCGGTTGGTGGGAGCAGCCGCAGTCAGTTGAAGTCAGTTGAGTGGGACAGGCCGTGTCCGGCTTTGAAGGGCACGTTAAACTTTGGCATCCAAATTCTCCCGTTACCCGGAATTGCGCGATCGGACGGTAGGGGTCGGGGTCTACGCAACAAGCTCTGCTTAGCGTGGGCTCCGGCTCTGTCAATCCGTCCATTCAAACATTCGAACTAAATTTATAAAAAAAAGAACATTGCACCTAGTGTGACCACTCATTATGTCCCAGAGGTCATCCCATGTCATGAAAGGTCCGCAGCAGTTTTTTTTTTAACAACTTTTGATAGATTCAAGCTAGAGCGATAAAAACACCTCAGCTGTGTTCAGCTCGACGATACGCATCGACTGCTATGCAGCATGACCTTTCCCGGTCAGGTCATGACCTTGACCTGAGGTCAAATTCTCAAAATTACCTTTCATAAGGTCAACCTTTAGTTTGTTCGACGTGTCTCGACGACAGAAACGCAATGCTGGCAAACGTAATGTCGAGACTCTCTTGAGTCAAAAGTTATTGCAGGAAAACATTGTTCGTAAAAAGGCTATTTTTAGAGTCTTTTGCCCTCTGAAGGCTAAACCGTTGACCTGAGGTGAAATCTGAGCGCAGCTTGCAGAAACACCTTTAAAAGGGCTATCGAATGCGCTTTTCTGCGGCGCTATAGCTCTATTGGTTTCCGAGTTATGTGCCGCTGCTTCGAAAACGGAAAAATGTTGAAACAGGTAACATTTTACCTTTGATGACCTCTGGTGACCTGACATTCCACCTGACCTAAAAAATGACCGTTTTGTTTTCGTCCTGTTTTTTTTTTTTGACGATCTTTCGAATGCCGCTTATCGCGTGTCACTACGCGGCCCAGGAGCCGAGTTAGACGAGGGAGTGTGCCCCCCCCCTCCCCAGCAGGACACGGAAAACTCAGACCACCAGCACGGTACGGGTTAAAAGTCGTAGATGGGCACCGCTATCCTAGCAAAAGATATTAGCAAAAAGGCATGGCCTCCATTTACTGGTGCAGTCCTTCTTCTCCCGGTCCTTTTTCTGGAAGCGTCTCAATTATGCTGGTATGCCTCACTTCCCGGGGGCGCCCAACCTCTGCTTGGATCGCCTAATCCATTATGGAGAGACCCACTTTGCTTAAGTCGCCTCATTTCTTCCTTCTAAGAACGACCAATTTGCTGTACGCGGCCCACTTATCTGGGACGCCCATCTTCTGCTAGAAGTGCCCCTCTTCTTCCTGATGCGTCCCACTTCTACTACGATTGCACCTTTTCTGTTAGGGCGCCCCTTTGCTGCTGAGGAGTCTTTTTTCTACTGTGAATAGGGCGGCCCTCTCCTGTTGGGCGACCCCAAATTCTGCTGGAGGCGCCCCACTTCTGCCCAACTTTTGGTGGGGTGCCCCTCTCTTGCAGGGGGCACTTCTCTTTTGCTGGAGACGCCACTCTTGTGGGGGCGCACTTCCACTGCGGGGAACGTCTCTCTTCTGCCAGAGGCACCCCTTTTCTTCTTATGGGGCTCCTATTTTTTTTTTCTGGGGCGAGGCGACCCTCTGCTGCTCGGAACGGGGCACACCTCTCCTTTTACTGGGGCACCGCCCCTCTGCTGGGGTTGCCCTTCCGCTGTCGTCATGGGGGCGCCCCTCTTGGTAGAATATACTCCCTTTCTTTTTGTAATGGGGCGCCCCTCTTCTACCGGGGGCGCCCATCTGCTGCTGGGGCGTCTGTCTTCTGCCGGATATTGTCAATGGGGCGCCCATATCCTGTTTGGCGGGCCCAACCTCTGCTGGAGGCTCCCTATTTCTGATTAACTTTTGCTGTGGCGCCTCTTTTGCTGGGGCGCCCCTCTTCTGCTTGGGGCGCCCGTCTCCTGCTGGAGACCCCTCTCTTCTGCTGGGGCGCCCCTCTTCTGCCAATGGCACCCATTTTCTTATTATGGGGCTCCTTTTTTGCTGGGGCGCCCAGCTGCTGTCAGGGCGCCCCTCTTCTCGGAATGGGGGCGCCTCTCTTCTTTTGCTGGGGCGCCGCTCCTCTTCAGGGGGACACGTCTCCTGCTAAGGGTGCCCTTCCGCTGCCAGGGGCGCCCCTCTTGAACATAAGGTATTTTATATTATTGTAACGAGACGCCCTCTTCTGCTGGGGGCGCCCATCTGCTGCTGGGGCGACTCTCATCTGCTGGGAATAGGCAATTGGGCGTCACTCTCCTGCTTGGTGAGCCCAACTTCTGCTGGAGGCGCCCTATTTCTGCTGAACCTTTGCTGTGTTGCCGCTCTTCTGCTCGGGGCGCCCTCTCTGCCGCGGGATATGGGCGCCTTTTTCGGATGGCGGGGGGGGGGGCGGCCGCCCCCGTCGCCCCCCCCCCTGGATCCGCGCCTGCTCTATAGCATATTTCCCTTGCTTCCTGTAACAGTCGAGCGATTGTCAGAAAACTATGTTAGTCTGGTGCTGTTTTGTGTACATGCTTGTCATGAGTCATGAGTTTCTGTTTCAAATGAATATGATATCACTTTTGCGTAAGTCGGGATAATTTTTCTACAACAAATTTAATAAACATCACAAAAACAAATTGAATGCTTTTCACGATACCATATTTCATAAAGTTCGCTTAAGAGCAGATTAATTCGGGAGTGGGTCGGGCCTTGATCAACTTTGAGGGTGCAATTCAAAGTAAGCAAGTTGCGAATCAGCAACTTACAAGATATTTTCCAGCCCCATCCTTTCCTGTAGTGACGTTAAAGCCAAATACACGGGGAAAAGCAGAGGTCACTGTCCCGAAGATCATCATCGGCGTTGCATCTGAAGAGGCGGCAGGGTTCAAGACGTACGCGGCGACATCGCTAAGCTTAGCGTAGGTAGCTATCCTGCCGCTCAGCACCCATAAAAGGCAGCTATGATGTATAATCTGCTGTAGCGTTTTCGACATCCTCCGGAATCACCTAGTAGGCACGCTCACGAGCACATGTAGGAACTTACGCCTCCATGCTTCTCCGTCGCATGCCTTTTACGTCATTTAGATCTTATTATCCTGCTACTTTGTAATCCTGCTTATCCGCTTACGTCGTTCCAATGTGATTATACCGTTGCATTTTTTGCCCTTCAGCACTTGTCTCACAGACCGGCAAAGCCGGTTTGGCTGCTGCTAGTCGGGTATAATGCAGTTTTATACGGACGCTCGGCAGCAGTCCAAACGGGAAATATGACGCGGCTTAAGCACGGTTTACACCGCTCATTGCCACGGTTAAGTCACGGTCAACCTTCCGCAGCGCGAGTCATCTTTTCTAGAAAGATGAAGTCCCTTCAGGAACAAATCGACATTAACTCATTCCAATGAACCTTGTTTATTTATAAGTACAACACGAATGGTATGTTAATTGTTGACTATATCGTTCACAATTTTAAACATAACATGAATCCACAGGGGCAGCGTGTCCGACGCACCAAAAGCGGCCACTGCCGTACAATAAAACTCTTACACGTGTGTCCTATAAAAGGTCTGATGACGCGAGCCATAAGACAATGGAGTTTGTTTTTGTGTCCTGCTCTGTTCCGTTCTGAGTACCTACAACACACGTGCATGCCGTACTCGCATTCGGAAGCGTCTAAACATTTTTATAGTGGCTAAATGATTGCCAGTGCGTGCTTAGGAATAAAAAATGATGTATTCGAATTCAAAATAAGCGTATACCGGACCGCCTGCCCATCGGCAATGGTTTTTATATTGGTTATATGCCTATTTCGTTTAGTTTTGCTCCTGTTAATTAAAATGCTTGAGCTCAGTGGGCGCTGCTGTTTAGAAAAAAAGTGGTACCGGAGCTATTACCTATAGCATAACTTGGTAAAGGTGCCTTAACCCTCGCCCGTATAGGGGGGGGGGGGTCGAACGGACCCCCCATGGTTTTTCGCGAATAACTCGCGTAAAAAGCGGCCGATCGCGACGAAACTTTCAGTACCCTCGCGTTCATCAATTTCACACCTACCCTGAAAATTTCATGACCCTGACCCAAATGACCTTTGACCTGTGACCTACTTTTCGGGACCATGTTTGACTGGAATTGCGATTCGGCGTATGTCGGCTCGCATTAGCCGCGCGTTTGCAGTCTTTTCGTGGTTTCAAGCGTTCAAACATGTGTTATGATGTTGCCCCCATGCATTAGGGTGGGTGTCAAGGTCACCTGAAGGTCAGGTCAGGTCATTGACCTTTGATGACCTCGTTTCACTTTTTCGAGTTTTACATGTTTCTAGGCCAGTTTTTGGAGCTGAATTCGAATTTAGCAACCATATGAACATTTACGAAGTAGTTTTGGTGCCTTCGTAACATGTTACGAAGCTGTCAGAGGCGGTTGCCACCTACTACGAATACCCTTACTGGTTGACCTGACCTGACCTGACCCGACCTGGCCTAAATACATGAAGACATCATCTGTGATCAAAACTAACATGATATTCGTGATCAGCACCCCGAAAAACCCCATAGCAGCCACAGTTTACGACGTTCTAACGGGTCCCGATTTTCCCGCCTTTGGGGTCATTGACCTGACCTGCAAGGTCACCCAATGACCTAGGACCTTAAAATTGGGTATCATCGGCTTCCTCTCGCCACGGGCAACACGCTCGTTTTTTCCGCGAAGCTCTAGCTCGATCAGGGGCGAAACGGCAATTTGGTACACCTTATCATACATCAATTCTACACATGTTGTGAAAATTTCAGACCAATGTCATTCAAGGTCAGGTCACCAGGTCACTTGAAGTGACCTCACCTCATAAAAAGTTTCAATGTCTGTCATAGCTACACCGAATGACCGATCGCTTTGAAACTTTCAGCGATTGCTAAGCCCAATAGCATGTACAAAATGTATATCTCAGAATTTTGATATCGATGACCTAAGGTCAGGTCAATTTTGCGACCTCCCCATTATAAGTCAATGGGAGAAAATTGAAATGCGCCTCTTCGTTAGGCGGCACGGGCGGACATCGATAACAGCGCCTCTATCGGTCACTAGGGAAAGCTGGGCTGTAGGCGCCGATATACCGGCTGAGTTGTCACACGTTGAAGAGTTTTATAGCCATCCGTCCTGTGAAAAAGTTGAACTTTTGCCTTTAATATTTCTACAGGCAATTTTAGAAGTGTCTTCACATGGATTACAAAACCGTTTAGATTATTGTATTCACTTCAAGCCTTCCCTATTGTTCTTGATGATGCGGGAACTATTTCTAATTAGTGTTTCTAGCTTAGTAAAAGAACATACTGTACAAACGATGAAAAAAGCATAAATGGAAGATTTTAAATGCAATTTTCTCTAACAATTAACCCTAGAACGCCTAGGGGGGGTTGTATCAACCCCCCCCCCTGAGGTTTTTTCGAAGTGCACGCTAAACGGCTTGTCGTAGCGGGCTGAAATTTTCAATACCCTCTGGGGCAACCTTTGCGCATCTTTTGCCGAAAAAAATTGATCGGGTCATGTCAGGTCACGGAGTTATGACGTCATAAGAGGTACAGCCTCCGGCCGACAGTTACCAAACGTGTGCGCCGAATCCCTAGGTTTTCTGCCGGTGATACCCACATTGTTTGATGGATCATGATGAAACTTCCCATGCATGTTGGGGCAAGCATTGGCTATCGTGTGGTGCAAGAAAATTGACCGGGTCAGGTCAGGTCACGGAGCTATGACGTCACAAGAGGAACAGCGTCCGGTACTATTTTTGAAAAGCGCCCGAACCACTATTTTGCTAATTCTTGTCATCTCAATGGGAATATGCAGCAATATTAGCTTCTATAGGGAGCAAATGGACCTCCCAAATCCAAAAATACAATCAGATTTCAAAAATTTAAATTTTGATTTTTCGAATTTCTGCCGCCGACTGTGACCTTGCCGACTTCCGGCGCTCCCAACGCGCCATTTTTAGAGCTAGGGAAACAAAATACATACCAAACGATAGAGAATTGATCAAGGAACACGATAGTGAAGGTTTCAAGTCGATATCTCCCACCGTTTTGCCGCAATCGCCGCGGAAAGTTGAAAAAGTTTGATTTTTTCGGAAAATTTGACCTTTGACCGGTCATAAGTAGGTCAAATGTTGACCTAGGACCAAAAAATATACCACCAATCGCGAGATCTCGTTGAGAGCAATCCGTTGGTTTTTTCCGCTAACATGGTGTGTCAAAAGTGGAAATAGCCGGTGCGCCGTCTGGCAACCCGGCAGCCCGCCGCCATAGGGAAATTCATGCTTTTTGTCGCTTTTTTCGGTCCCTATGAGTCACTTGATCTAATAAGAGCTTAACTAGGAACGAGGCGGGTCACTTGGACGTATTCGGGAGCCGAATACGGTGTTTTGGAGCCAATACCTGGGAAACCCTACCCGCCCAATGCGAGTTTTTAAGAGTCTGCATACCCAAATTAACGTTGAGCGCGGCCGTTTTCGGTCGGTTTTCCCCGACTTTGTGGCGAAATCGCCTTATTTATTCAACCAGGGTGGGCTAATTCGCTTAACTAGGAATGAGGCGTTGAAGAGAATTATTCAAGGAATAGAGCTGTGCAAAAATATTTTTTGTATTGTTAAAACTGTATCCGCCCTCGAACGATAAATATTGTTGACCGATCAGAAACACATCACCTGGAATGCGTTTGGACTTGGCTGGATCTAATATTAGCGAGTATCTGCTAATGCAGTTTCTTGGCTTACATAGTACGCACACAAGCATACATACTTCCTGACCTTGGTTATTCCTCACTTGAATGAAAATTTTGCTATAATAACTATTCCAAGCAGTTAACAGGTTTTAGTGCAGTGCCAATTCGGAACCGTTCACGCCGCCAGTCTCCCAGGCGGCGCGTAACGGCTGCCGCCGGCCGCCGCGCCGCCGCTCTGGCAGGGTGTTTGACTTCATATCTCTGTTGCTAGAAAAGTTGTGGACCGATTTACTTGATTCTTGCATGAAAAGATCCGCCATTCAATTCTTAGCAGATAACGAAAATTTGACGTCAATTGCACGATCCGCTGCCCATATTGTGGTACTGCC
Organism: Amphibalanus amphitrite; assembly: GCF_019059575.1. Lineage (NCBI taxonomy): Eukaryota > Metazoa > Arthropoda > Thecostraca > Balanomorpha > Balanidae > Amphibalanus > Amphibalanus amphitrite. Next base: position 27,712 of record NW_024882485.1, on the reverse strand, counting down.
ATCTATTGACAAGGCTGGCGAACTAAAGCCGGGCGGCTATTTCCACTTTTGACACACCATGAGCTCTACGACCTTCCGTTTCGAAACGCCAGGGGGGGGGGGGTCGTAACAACCCCCCCCCCCTGGTCGTTCGTGTTATGAGAAATGGCCTGGTCGTGCGATGGTTAATGGTAAATTCTCTACATATCAAGGAAAAGGTGCATGCTATTTGATAATTTAAAGTTCTTGGGGCCAGTTGTTTTCTTCTTTTCTTACGTCGCCCCAATGGCCGCGAATACACTTGTGATAACGCCTATCGTTTGGACAAAAGACATTATAAACACTCCCAAACACCGAATTACAAGTGGTTTAGACACACTGAACATGAAAATGGTGTCCGTGACCCTTGTTTATGCCCTGAGGTCATCTTAGGTCACAAATGGTATCTAACAGTTTTTTGCAAATAACTTTTGATAGAGACATGCTAGAGCGATGAAAACGCCTACATGTGTACAGCTTGACGATACGGATCGACTGATATGCAACATGACCCTTTCCGGTCAGGTCATGACCTTGACCTGAGGTCAAATTTTCAAGTTGACCTTTCAAGGTCAACTTATAGTTCATTCGATGCGTCTTGACGAGAGGAACACAATGCCGGTAAAAGTAAGCTCGTTCAAGGCTTGGTTCAAAAGTTCTTGAAGAAAAACTGTTTCCGAAAAAATCGGCTATTTTTGCAGTTTTTGCCCCCTGCAGGCAAAACCGTTGACGTTAGGTCAAATCTGAGAGAATTATTCAGAAAGGGTTTTAATAGGGCTATCGAATGCGCTTTTCCGCGGCGCTGTAGCTCTATTGGTTCTCGAGTTATGCGTTGGCTTCTTGGAAATTTTCGACATTCGACCTGGAAATCGGCGAAATTTTGCCTTCAATGACCTCTGGTCACCTGACCTTTGACCTGACCAAAAAATTGACCGAAGTGATTTCGTCATTATTTTTGACGCTCTTTCGAACGCCGCCTTCTGCGTATCGCTACGTAGCCCAGGAGCCGAGTTACAAGGGTGGGGTGTTCAAACACCCCCCCCCCCCCAGCAGGGCGTGGAAATCCAGGACCCCCAGCCGGGCGCGGGTTAAAGTGGAGTTGTTCACCTGTATTTAGACCCCAAAACACGCCGTAAGCGGCGTTCGAAAGAGCGGGAAAAGTAATGAAGAAATTACCTTAATCCCTTCTTAGGCTACGTCAGAGGTCAGGTCACCAGAGTTCATTGAAGGTAAAATTTCGCCAATTTCCAGGTAAAACTTCGAAAGCTTTCGACAAATCGGCACAAAGCTCATAGAACTGATAACTACAACACCGTGGCGCATTCGATATCTCTTTTCGCGCTGTTTCTGGATAATGTCCTCAGATTTCACAAAAAAAGTTAACGGTTCAGTCTGTATGGGGCAAAAACTGCCAAAATAGACGTATTTGGGCGGGAACAATTTTTCTGCAATAACTTTTGACTCAAAACTTGCACGCGCTTACTTTTACCAGCATCGTGTTCTTTCCGTTGAGACACATCAAATGAACTATAATTTAACCTTGAAAGGTCAACATGAAACTTTGACCTCAGGTTATGGCCATGATCCGACCGCAAAAGGTCGTGTTTCATATAAGTCGATTCATATCGTCGAGCTGAATATATCTAAGGCGTTTTGATTGCTCTAAATACGCCTCTATCAAAAGTTATCCCTCGCCGGCCGAGGGGGGGGGCGCCCCCATAGGTTTTTTTTTCGCGATAGCTCCGAACACACTGGGGATAGAGAGCTGAAACTTGACATACCTGACCTTTGTTTCAAGCCGGATCTTTTGACACCAACCGCATTTTTTAGTCAGGTCAGGTCACTGACCTAGGACGTCCTAAGTGAACCTCTGCACGGTCTTCAGATGTCGCCACTTCGCAACGCCCTCACTGCCAGGGGAGATGTCACAGGGAAATGAAACTTGCAGGATCAAGTATCCATTTTAAGTCTCACAACTTGTTTATCTCGGAGTTTTCCTAAAGGTCATATGAAATCAGGTCATTTTCGTGACCTCACCATTATAAGTCAATGGGGAAAAATGAAAACTGCTATTATGGCGCCGGGAACGATCTCCAACTATCTCAAGCACACAAAATCATGATTTGATGCACTCCTTGCAAGGTTAGATGCGTCACTTTTTCAATGTTGACCTTGCGTCATTTATGACGTCATCAAGGTCATATTAGTTTTTCGTCAATAACTCCCGATCAAATTGAGCTAGCGAGTCGGGAAAGCCACCAATGGACTCAGGAAGAATCGAATGATATGCAACACGACCTCTTTCGACCAACTTCGTGACCTGGGGGTGCTGACCTGACCGTGACCTGAGGTCAACACCCTAAGCTGACCTGACCCAAACAAAAAGTATAGCATTCGACGCGCCTGAGCGAGGCGAACACGATGCTGCCAAAATCGCGGCTCTGCGACCGTTTTGTGCGAAGTTATTCACCAAAAACTGACCCGTACCTTGGGGCACTTGACCTGATCTCAGAGGTCACCGGTTGACCTAGGACTAGGACCTTAAAATCGGGTACCAATCTCTGCGTCTCGTAACGGCGCACACGCCCGTTTTTTTTTTTTTTTCGCGACGCGCTAGCTCCAAGCCTCCACAGGGGCGAAACGGCGAGGGGGGTCGTACCCGCCCCCCCCCTTCGGCCGGCGCGTATGTAGAAAACCAATAGATCCGGCGAGGGTTATTACCGAAACACTGTTAGATAGCATCCGTGACCTGGGATGACCTCAGGAACATAAGGAAGGATCACGGATGTCATTTTCTTGTTCCTTGTGTCAAGTTTGCATGTAATGTGATTTTGGTGTTTGGAGTGTTTAGAATGGCGTTCGTCCAAAAGAAGCGCCTTTCAATACGATCCCATTTACTTAAAATGAAGAGGACGCGAACTTCACCTGGCCTTAGGTCACCGATATCAAAATGCCGAGGTACAAATTTTGTACATACTGTTGCTGTTATCAATGCTGAAAGTTTCAAGCGATCTGTCTCTCGGATTAGTGATGGCAGGCATTTGACTTTTTCTGAGGTGAGGTCACTTGACGTGACCTGGTGACCTGACCTTGAGAGACCTTGGTCTGAAATTTTCATATGTGCAGACAAGATATATAATAACAGCTAAGGTGTGTCAATGTTTTCATTACTGTAGGGTTCTGCCTAAGCCCATAAATGGTTCATTTTGTATGTTCATTTTGTATATCTGCGGGCTCTCCACATCATATTTCGCATCTCTGTCTACAGTAAATGTTGTGCCGCATTCTTCCTGCGCATTGACACGTTACCATCTCCGGATCTGTGAGACAAGAAACCACAGCTTCGTCATAGTGGTCAGCACATGTGCATTTTTCTCTTGAATAAGCCGGATAAATTGATGGAATCCCGCGAGATTCGCCGGCTTTTGTTGGTGGCGTATTTACCAAACAATCGCAAGTTCTTACTCGCGTAGTTTCCCGGAGTATTGTGGCGTATTTGAGTTCATGACACGTGGCTTTATGCTGAGAGTGATTACGCAGTTGACTGGTTTTCCGCTCGTTAAAATGACGCGGGAGGCCGAGGGTATGACTGATACTTACGGTTGGGGGGGGGGGGGTTGTCGATGTAAACAAAATGTGCTTAAATGCGTTGTTTGTTCGCAGATTCCAGCGTCGGATAAATGATGATAATAGGCAGCGACCGAGCCTGTCAACACCTGCAAATAACATTATTTTTCTTGGATACATCCCAAGCTTGGTAAATCCAAAGCCATTATACTCATTAGATGTCCCTTCTCACCAAAGATTAATTACCTCCATCGAAGACAGGCCACGCTGTAATACCCACCGCTTTTCACCGGGTCTACATCATATTCCACGAGGCACGAGACATGCCTACCATAAGCGGTAAAAGCCCTTGCACATTTCCCTGCACACCCAACGTTACCTGCTAATCAAACTCTGCAAGATTCGATCATTCACAGGTAGCTGGGGATGGGAGGGGTAGCTATGTCGCGCTAGTAGTGCACAGTGGTCCACAAGTTGCCCACCTGCAGCCCCCGGAGGTACGCCAGGGTTGCATAACAGTTCTCCAAACCAGTTGACTTGGATACCATAGGAAATTCCAGGATCATTTGGAACACACGCCACGCGACTTTTTTGCTGTCAAGATCGTGTCGATACTGTCCTTATAGAGCGGTCAATTTGGTGGAAGGGCATTGGCCGGGCACGCGCCGCACTTTTTGTCTTGTTTTCCATAACAATAAAGTGGAAAGTCCAGCCCTGATGGCCTACTTCTGAAGATGTTCTACGTGACTTAATGGAAAACTGCGGTGGAAGTCATGCCATTTCAACCTAATTAACCCGCGCCGGGTCGCGTCTCAAACGGCGGCGCTCCGCGCCGCCGTTTTGAGATATCTGCGAAAAACCGCAGGGGGGGGGGGGGTGTTCAAACACCCAGCGGCCGATCGCGACGAAACTTTTAGTACCCTCGCATTAATCAATTTTACACCTACCCTGAAAAAAATCATGACCCTAACCCAAATGACCTTTGACCTGTGACCTCTTTTCCGAGACCATGTTTGGCCGGAATCGTGATTCGGCGTATGTCGGCTCGCATAGCCGCGCGTTTGCAAGCTTCTCGTGGTTTCAAACGTTCAAACATGTGATTTGATATTGCTCCCATGCATTAAGGTGGGTGTCAAGATCACCTGAAGGTCAGGTCAGGTCATTGGCCTTTGGTGACCTCGGTCCACTTTTTCGAGTTTTACATATTTCTAGGCTAGTTTTTGGACCTGAATTCGAATTTAGCAAACATTTGAACATTTACGAAGTAGTTTTGGTGCCTTCATAACATGTTACGAAGCTGTCAGAGGCGGATGACAGGTACTAAGAATACCCGTCACGACCCCTACCGGTTGACCTGGCCTGACCTGACCTGACCCGACCTGGTCTAAATGCTTAAAGACATCATCTCTGATCAAGACTAACACGATATTCGTGATCAGCACCCCGGAAAACCCCTTAGCAGCCACACTTTACGATTTTCTAACAGGTCCCGATTTTCCCGATTTTCGGGTCATTGACCTGACCTGGAAGGTCACCCGATGACCTAGGACCTTAAAATTGGATATCATCGGCTTCCTCTCGTGACGGGCAACACGCTCGTTTTTTCCGCGAAGGTCTAGCTCGATCAGGGGCCAAACGCGAGGGGGGTCATACCAACCCCCCCCCCCCGTGCCGTCGAAGGACGCAAAATAGTCTGTGCCGGCGAGGGTTAACCCTCGCCGGTATTGGTGTTTTTGCAGCCGCGAACGTATAAGGGGGGAGGTCCTAGGTCATTGGTTGACTTTGCAGGTCAGGTCAATGACCCAAAAGTCGGGAAAATCGGGACTTGTTAGAACGTCGTAAAGTGTGGCTGCTATGGGGGTTTTCGGGGTGCTGATCACGACTATCATGTTAGTTTTGATCACAGATGTTGTCTTCATGCATTTAGTCCACGTCGGGTCAGGTCAGGTCAGGTCAACCAGAAGGGGTCATACCGGGTATTCCTAGTAGGTGTCAACCGCCTCTGACAGCTTCGTAACATGTTACGAAGGCACCAAAACTACTTTGTAAATGTTCATATGGTTGCTAAATTCGAATTCAGCTCCCAAAACTGGTCTAGAAACATGTAAAACTCGAAAAAGTGAACCGAGGTCATCAAAGGTCAATGACCTGACCTGACCTTCAGGTGACCTTGACACCCACCCTAATGCATGGGGGCAACACCATATCACATGTTTGAGCGCTTGAAACCACGAAAAGACTGCAAACGCGCCGCTAATGCGAGCCGACATACGCCGATCGCGATTCTGGCCAAACATGGTCTCGAAAAGTAGGTCACAGGTCAAAGGTCATTTGGGTCAGGGTCATTAAATTTTCAGGGTAGGTGTGCAATTAAATAACGCGAGGGTACTGAAAGTTTCGTTGCGATCGGCCGCTTTTTACGCGAGTTATTCGCGAAAAACTATGGGGGGGGTCCGTTCGATCCCCCCCCCCCCTATACGGGCGAGGGTTAACAATATTGTGATTGTCTAACTGACTAACAGTAATGCCCTTGCATATATCGAAGCAAAATCGCCATGTTTCCGTCTATGATGCATTATAATTTGCTTTATTTACGATATGTCTATTTCTTAGAAGATCACCTATAGTATACCTAATTCAGTATGCTCATTGTCCCTGTGTTTGTACTGCACTTTGCACTGCACTTTGTCAGGTTCAATGACCTCATTACTAAAAACGGACAACGGTCCCACTCCCTCACTACTGCCTGGTTCAGCACCGGCTGTCTTTGTCTTCGTGCAAACCGCTGGAAAATAGTCTGCTGCTGCCCACTGTGCTACCCTAGGCTCCAGTTTCTTACATGGCATGTTCGTTTCGATAAGGATTAATCGCACTTCAGGAAGACGTACAAATGCATGACTGGTATCTGATAAGTAGAGCTAATCAACCTTGAAACGTGATTGTGGCACTTCAAATGGGTTTAGACGGCTCCACGCTGCCTTTATTTGGATTGTGCTGCAGATCTTGCGTTATTACGGAGGAAAAAAAATGCCAGCTGTTTTCCGCTTCAAGTACTTGGAGCTTAAACGCTATTTTTTCTTGCATGTACGGCATGCTTCCATTCGAATGCTTAACCCTCGCCCTGGCAGGGCATTTTTCATAACACGGCCTGGCAGGGGGGGGGGGGTCGATGCGACCCCCCTCGCGATTGGCTCCTATGGCACCTAGAAGCATCAAATTTGGCAGGTAGGTGGGCCCCTGGAGTTCTCGCTCCTGTGCAAATTTGGTTGCTCTAGGTCAACATTAAGGGGGGTTTTGGGGGGTATAAATGTAAAAACTTCGCTAAAAACAGGTCAAACGTTTTTCGCTTAAAACTTTTGATCTAATACAGATACAGCAACAATAAAAGCACCAGTGAACTCAGCACGTCAAGGCGCGTCGAATGATATACTTTTTAGCTTGCTTAAGTGTACTTAAAGTTTTTCTTAATTATTAAGAAAACTTTAATTAATTAATTAAGTTCAAGTTAAACAAATTGCATCATATCGCATAGCATTCGATTTGGCTGATCACCAGGAACACAATGACACCAATGTTTTTAGCTCTAGCGTCATTATGTCCCAAGTTATTGGCAAAAACGTCATTTGACCTCAGTTGACCTCATTTGACCTGACCCATGGATAAGTACACCACACAAAGAAGCACCAAGTGACCTGCTGTTAAGTGCTGTGGTTGCAAAGCACAGTAGTAATGGAACGAAGCGGATATCTCCAGTATTTTCCGAATTTAGTATTTTCCCATAGGCTTAACATTACGACGTAATGACCTCTAACTGACCTCAGGTCAGTGACCTCAAAAAACCGAACTATATGTTATATAACTCGGTGAACTAGGCACAACCTGAAAGTTTAAAGGAAATCAGTGCAAAACTGTGAGTTGGACAGGTGTAAAAAGAAAATTGAAATTTGACCATAACCTTGTACCGGTTTTCTGACCTGGTGACCTGACCCAAGGTCACCCGGACCTGAAATTTTCAGGTCATATGGAAAAAGGTTGCCTCATAGGCTGTGTCAAATTTGGTGGCGCTGCCGCCGTTTTTACGCTATCTTCGAAAACCACAGGGGGTGGTCGCATCGACCCCCCCCCCCCCCTGCCAGGGCGAGGGTTAAGGCTGTTTCAGTCCGATGCCACTTATCAAGTCTTATGCATCATCATCTGACGAAAGATCTTTTAAAATTGAACAGAAAACGTGCCTTGACCATGTTTCGCTGAAGCTGTGCGTCAAGTCTTCGTATGTCACATGTAATAATGCGATCTAAATGCAATGATTTTTGAAAAATAAACTTCTGGACATAACTACATCTCTATTCAAATAACACCTACACCATTGTATACTCATTGCTTGCTAATGACAAGTATACTTCTCAAAACTACACACACATAAATGCAACAATACCACATAACTAATCAATACACCCACATGCAATACAATTATTATCAAATAACGTATGTAGGTAACTGTTGAAAAGTTAGTTCTTCAAGGCATGCCCATGAATCACCATGTTTAGGTATGAAAACACCTGAGCGGATTGTTTCATTGGAGCATGCCATTTTGCAAGCCTTACAAGGATAGCCTGAATGAATTTACGCCGACCGCATAGCGTTAATCTGCCATGGATTTCCGACGCGTGATGATATAATTGCCCTACTAGTGTGGCCAGTTAAGCCATTTTATGGTTTCTACTTGGAAGTTCGCTCTTGTTAGTGCGGTAAAAACAAAGTCCGAAATGTTGTCTTATCTGTTTTTCACTTGCTAAGTGGCACGCGATTTCATGGAAATATTTATAACATGAATGATTTTCTACAATTTTGCTACCAACAGTGGGGTAAAGATGTGATTGGCTTATGTCCTTCAGTATACGGACCTAGACAATGATGGAGCATACGGGCTGGCAGCCTTCATAACACTGAGTGACAGCTCATGTTTACTACTCATATATCTTATCGGAACCTCCATCTAATAATGTAGTGTGCAGTGTGCACTTTGTTCTTTCCGACTCACTGAAAATGTATTACGAAACACGAAGAAGCAACATTCTGCATATAGGCATCCGCTTGCAAGTTGTAAAAAGAGATTGCAACGACATGCTCATTTCCATATATCTACATATACCGGACATGATTGCCGTGACAGCTCTTTTTTTCCTGACTGACATTCAGTGATTATGTCACGATTGCAGAATATGGTGTCGTTACCATCTTGATTAATGCTAACAAAAATTGCGGTTTTCCTTAGCGACCAACGCGAAATGAGCGTCGAGAATGACAATATTTAACGTAGAAACTTCATGCTTCTTCTTTTGAAGCATTACAGTGAGATGAAACCAACTCAGGCCAATGATGTATCAACGCGCAGCGCAAATATCTTCTGAGAAAATCCCGATGAAATCAGACTTAGTTAGTGACGTTGTTAAAAAAGGTTTTATACCACCTAGGAAGATAAAAAACAAGCTACCATGTCGCATGTAACACAAAACTATTTATCGCGCTCCTCGTAATTCCGTTTTTTTTTTTTTAGAAAAATCCTAATAAGATGGCGACATTTCAGTGAGGATATTGCATGTTGTTGTTTTCCTTTGTAGGTAACACAGATCCAATACCGGGGAGTCCCGGCATAAGCCCGTGCTTCGCCTTCGCGGCTGCAAGTTTATCTCCCAGGGTTTTCCGAGCACATTGTGTTATAAGGAACAACAAGCTGTAGGATAAGGAACAACACCGGCTTCAAAACAAGAGGCTTACCGTTTGCAGCAGTGTGATCAGAGATACACCGAAATGACAGCCATCCCACATGACAACATTCAACATAATTCCGATTATTTCTGGCTACAGGAGCTCTTATCAATTAAAGCTGCTTATGTATTGGTTGGACTAAACGAGAATATGTCGCGTTGCTGGAAAATCTAACTGAAGGTGATAAGCATTAATAAGCATCATTGAAATGTAAGCTGGGATTCGGCCATCGGCCTCGCACTTATAGGGGGGGCGTCGAACGCCCCCTCGGTTTTTCGCCAATACCTCGCGTAAAAAGCGACCGATCGCAATGAAACTTTCATTACCCTCGACTCATTTAATTTTACACATACCCTGAAAGTCTCATGACCCTGACCCAAATGACCTGTGAGCTGTAACTTTGGAAACCATGTTTTGGCCGGAATGGCGATTCGGGGTAGGCATGTTATAGGCTCGCATTAGCTGCGCGTTTTGCAGTCTTTTTGTGGTCATTGACCTGAAAGGGGCCGAAAGGCAAGGGGGGGTCCAACAGACCCCCCTACACGTTCGGGGCTAGCAAAACACACATACGGGCGAGGGTTAACACACAAATACAAATACTTTGGCTGTGAATCTCAAATGGATTAATATATATTAGTCAGTGGCACATCTGTTTTGCTGCATTATTCGATTGCATCGCCATGAACAGACCATGGGCACAAAAAAAAAACATTTCGTATTATAACTCACGCGCTTTTTTACTCACGCACATTAGATGGTACTTTGTATAAGGCTGAGGATTAGGTTTTGCATTTTGGAGCTTGCGTGACGTCGCTTGAGGTCATCAGCTCAGGAGTCACCAGTTGACCTGAGACCTTCGATAAAAATAATTGTGTCTTACAACAGCGGGAAAGCTAATTATTACGGAGCGAGTGACTGCGAGCGGAACCTTTCGTAGATTAACGGAAATTTCTGAGTATGAGCGGACGCTTTTGCGAGGCTTATATCTCAGCTAAACTTGACCGATTTACACGCGGTATTTTTTTTTTTTTTTGTAGGGTAGCTTCATTCCTTTTACCAAGTATTGGACTATTTCCGATAGATGTGGGTGACCATTTATGCATAGGCGGCGGAACGTGGAGGGCACCGGGGCACCGTGCCCCCCTTTGATTTTGGCATTTTAACCCTAGAACGCCTAGGGGGGGGGGGGTTGTATCAACCCCCCCCTGAGGTTTTTTCGAAGTGCACGCTAAACGGCTTGTCGTAGCGGGCTGAAATTTTCAATACCCTCTGGGGCAACCTTTGCGCATCTTTTGCCGAAAAAAAATTGATCGGGTCATGTCAGGTCACGGAGTTATGACGTCATAAGAGGTACAGCCTCCGGCCGACAGTTACCAAACGTGTGCGCCGAATCCCTAGGTTTTCTGCCGGTGATACCCACATTGTTTGATGGATCATGATGAAACTTCCCATGCATGTTGGGGCAAGCATTGGCTATCGTGTGGTGCAAGAAAATTGACCGGGCCAGGTCAGGTCACGGAGCTATGACGTCACAAGAGGAACAGCGTCCGGTACTATTTTTGAAAAGCGCCCGAACCACTATTTTGCTAATTCTTGTCACCTCAATGGGAATATGCAGCAATATTAGCTTCTATAGGGAGCAAATGGACCTCCCAAATCCAAAAATACAATCAGATTTAAAAAATTTAAATTTTGATTTTTCGAATTTCTGCCGCCGACTGTGACCTTGCCGACTTCCGGCGCTCCCAACGCGCCATTTTTAGAGCTAGGGAAACGAAATACATACCAAACGATAGAGAATTGATCAAGGAACACGATAGTGAAGGTTTCAAGTCGATATCTCCCACCGTTTTGCCGCAATCGTTGCGCAAAGTTGAAAAAGTTTGATTTTTTCGGAAAATTTGACCTTTGACCGGTCATAAGTAGGTCAAATGTTGACCTAGGACCAAAAAATATACCACCAATCGCGAGATCTCGTTGAGAGCAATCCGTTGGTTTTTTCCGCTAATCTCTACGACCTTCCGTTTCGAAACGCCAGGGGGGGGTCGTAACAACCCCCCCCCCTGGTCGTTCGTGTTATGAGAAATGGCCTGGTCGTGCGAGGGTTAACATTAGCCCTATGTTGAGTATCCATGACAAGTTGGATGATGATGTAAATAATAAACCAAATTATTACAAATGCATTCAAATATATTCAAAAAGACACACAAAGCTTTCGGTTCATGGAACCCTGATCACTGTACAAATTAGTACAACAATCGCTGTAACCGTCTAATTTTTTTTTAGACGGTTACAGCGATTGTTATACTCATTTGCACAGTGATCAGGGTTCCATGAACCGAAAGCTTTGTGTGTCTTTTTGAATATATTTGAATGCATTTGTAATAATTTGGTTTATTATTTACATCATCATTAGCCCTATGGGCGTTGCATGGAAAGAATGGGACCAAAAGCCGGCAGTGCCCTCCCTTAATTGAAGGTGTTCCGCCGCTACTGCCCTTATGCACGCGCCACGTGCAAAACGAAGAGGTGTCTGTTTTGTGATACAGTGGAATCCGCTTAATAAATCTACCTTGGATACAAGGTGTTTTGGATTTATTAAGCGGTGGTTTTATTAATCGGTGTCAGCTATTTTCATTAAAAACATGTATCGCAGCTGCACGTTCCATTCCCCTGCACTAAAAGCGTACAGGCTAGCGTTCTTCATTGTCTTACTTTAACCCGGCAGGCGGTGGGCCTACCAGCCACCTTCCGCGCGGTGGGGGGGGGGGCACTTTTTGCCCCCCCGTATCTCCGAAACTACTGGACGGATCCCGAAAATTCAAACGGCGTTCGATAGCCCTATCAAATTTGTCGAAGGAAACCAAATTTCATTGACCTTGGGGTCACCGATGACGTCACAGGTCAGGTCAAAGATAAAATGTTTCACCGTTCACGGGGCTTCTAGGGAAAGCGCTATAACACCGAGTAAAACGCATTTTGTCGAAAATCAGCGATGAGGCGTCAGTTGTCTAGTACATATGTTGCTATTAGAGGTCACTGGTCATACCAGGTCAGGTCACAGGTCAGGTCACCAAAGGTCACCAAGGGTCACCAGTCACCACATGAGCCCAACTTTACTAAGGTTATGCGATGCATGTTTTATGGCCAGTTTTTCATTTCCAACTCAATGGTGTTGGTTATAAGACCATCAGGTACGGTTTAGGTCACTTTCTGGTGGAGGTCAGGTCAAGGTCAGGTCAAAAAAGGTCAAATTTCAAAGTTGATATTTTTGCATAAAATGGGTATCGATTCGATGCAGCTCGTCACGGGGAGTCTAATGGTGGTCTTTGTTTTGCGCTACGAGGTCTAGAATTGCTAAAAATTGAGTTTGAAAATTTGACGTCGTCAATTTTGAAGTTTTTTCGCTATAACTTGGCCAAAAAAAAAGAGGTATCGATCTCAAATTTGGTATGTAGATAGAAGGCGGTAGGGGCTATCACATATATTCCGGTTTTTTTCGAAATTCAAAAAACTTTTTGGATTTGGGGCAAAAAATGCCCCCCCCCCCCACCGCCTGGAAGGTTAACTTATTCCAATGAAAGTGACTACGGGCTCCACCGCACCGGTGGGGTCACGGGGGCCGGACCCCCAATATTTTGACTTTCGTAATGTAGCCTTATGCATAAAGGCGCGCGTTTTAGAATTGGAAATCCCCCCCCCCCCCCTCCCACCTGCGACCGTAGTGGAGCCCCTGAAAGTGACCAGCGCACACTGCAAAGCTGTCACAGCGATTAAGTCGGCATGCCCATCCACGATCACTCCCCGTCATGCCTGCTATGCTAGCGAAACAGTTGAGGGTGCCTGCTTTGCCGGGAACATTTCTCTGAGGTGCTTGGTGATGGCGCTCTTGATACCCCTGAACTCCCTTCTGTCGTACAAAGTCCAACTGTCCAACTCTCGCTCGCTCCGTTAGTCGCCCCAAAAGGCGTTATACTGGTTTCACAAAGCTCTAACTCCATTATAGGCCGATCACACTGGCGGTCCCAGGGGGGGGGGGGCCACGGGGGCCATGGCCCCCCCCCTTTGGTGCTGAAAGGTGGGGCCATACTATCTTTTGGCCCCACCTTTCAGATCGAACAAAAGTCCTAGAAAAGCTTTTTGTATGTTTCATTTTCTTTCTCGCGCCATCAAAGGACGTAAATTTCACTCATGAGTGGGCTCAGTTTCGTATTCTGTCAATTTGGCGGTCAGCGTCGCTGGCACCGGTTCACGAGTATGGCCGCATCTTATATGGAATATCAGCGTGGGTTTACTTGAGACTCTCGTAGGCCCAGCAATGGCTGGCATGAGACCCTCTTCCCAGTGGCGGGTGGGCCCTGCCAAATGAGCGTGGCTCTACGACACTAAAGAAAGACCTCATGGGTTGGTGCTGTGCACCTCAGAAGCCCGGTGGTGACGCCGTATGCCGGCTTGGTTTCTTAAGGATTAGCGTGGGATCTCCGGGGCCTGCATAGAGTTTGCATTAGCTGGTATGTAATTTCAGAGGCCTGTATGTAATATTGTAATGTGTACACAGTAGCGGTCGCGGGGGGCATCAGGGCCATGCCCCCCCCGGCACATAAAGGGGGCCATCATATCATTTGCCCCCCCCCTCAAGCAACCGATGGGCCCCCCATAGGTGTATGGGACCCTGGCCCTGATTCGATCGTCACGAGGCTAAAAAAAAAACACGCCCAGCTATTAATATAGCTCCCACACCGGTCTTTGAGCGTCCAACACTGACCTCTGAGGGAACTTCAGTGGCGGTCAAGCGCCCACGTTGACCGCTAAGAGCCCACATCGACCTCTGAGGCCCCACATCTGACCTATGAGGACCCCTTACCGGCCTCAGGGGCCCCAACCGGCGCCTGAGGGTCTCACACCGGTCTCTAGTGGCCTTATTGCTGTCTCTGGTGTCCCAAGACGAACATTTAGGTGCCAATGAGGGCCCCGCATTGGCTGCTGAAGACCCGATGCTGGCCTCTAAGGGCCTGCATTGGCCTCTGAGGAGGGCTCATCTTGGCCTTTGAGGGCCCTCTGATGGCCTCTGGGTTCTAACGACGGCTCATTCCGGTCTTTTAGGGCCCCACGCTGACCTCTGAGGGCCCCATGTTGGCCTGTAATGAGTAGGACCCACATAAGCCTTTGAGAGCCCAACTCGGACTCTGATGGTCTCAAACTACTGGCCTTTGCAGTTTGCAGGCCCTGTACTTGTCTCTGAGGGCCCTAAACTGGCCTCTAAGTGAAAACATACATGGGTGGGCTTCTGAAGATCACAGGGCTCACGCAGACTCCTGCACAGCCGTACGTTGGTCCTGATCGAGATTACTTTACGTCCTGATGGTCCCGCGCAGATTCCCTCATATTTCGACGTCGGGACCCCATGAGCCGGTGTGGGTCCTGGGGCTGGCAGAGAGTGATGAAGTCCTTAGGGCGCAGGGCCAGTCTTTTTAGCAGTAGGACTATAAGGCAGGTTGAGTGAGCCCCAATAGAGCCGTTGCGAGGCCCCGCGCGAGTCGTGCGCGGCCCTCAGATGCCAATTTTGAAAACCAGGAACCTGTGGGGCCGGGGGTCTCCAGAGGTCGGTGTACCTATTCTCTCCCGCCGCCAAACAACTATATATGGGTAAATGTCATAGTCTGAAAATGCTCTCTGGGTTTCACATGCTTGTTCAAAGCAAGAGGTATCCGTACTTTTCCGAATTGTTTTATTGTGGTAAGGTCATGAATCCGCGTGCCCGACCTTCCAGTATATGCTACACCGATCCGTCGCCATGGTGCAGTGGCCCGACCGATGGAAACACCGTGGGACGGGAAATGGAACTGGTGCTTTTGCCTTAAATTGAGCGAGACTGAAGAGTCATGTCTTAAAGGGACCCTCCCACCTTAACATTAGATTTGAGTTGAGATAGCCAAAATGGGGTCCCTGGCTCACAATTACCGGTTTCGGCACTCACAACATCGAGAAATGCCTTAAATCGGAAATATTGAATTTCAAAATTGCAGCATTTTGATTCAGAGGGGCTAATGCTTAGGAATACCCCTCTGAATGTGTGACGTCAGCGCAAATATCTAACGATTTTTAAATGTTTGACTAAAACGTTTTGTAGCACGCGGTGGTATATGCTATTTGCGCGCAACATCTGCCGCAAACGCCGCACTTCTAAAATAAAGTCGCTAGAAACAGCGGAGATCCCAAAAAAGTAAACAAAAGTAAAAGTCTAATATCTTGAAAACCGGTGAATATTTTTCGGTGAAATTTGGTAGATATTCGTTTTCGCTCTTTCTGAACCGAGCGACATCACTTTCATGCCAATTCATAAACTTTTTTGAAGGTGGGAGGGTCCCTTTAATAGTTAATACCCAGGTAAACGCTTATTTGAAATTGTTTTAACGGACTTTCACTGGGTAGTGGGTAAAAGTTATTATTGGTCCCGGTACTCCGACTTGTATTGAAAAGTCTTCGATGGGGCACACATAGGTTTAAAACAGACAAAAATCAGGTAGCCATTTTTCGCAACACATCAATCAAATTTCTAAATATTCAGCACGTGATGCACAACTTGCCTATTCTCATATGTAAAACACAGCCAATAGGTACACTTCCTCTTCCAAAGAAAAACTACTGTTTTAGAGCACTGTCCCATATAGGGCTAAGCGAGAATTTACCCACGCCCTGGTTTAAAGACGGATTGCACACTCGAATTTCGATCGCTTCTCTAACCACACGGCGACCCCATGTCGGCTCCACAGCTGCAGTGCTGGCCTGCCTCGGGTCGAACTGCCGCCCACACTGTAGCCAGTGTTCGGCCAAGGGGGAACTGTCGGACGTCGGTCCTGCAATGCCTTAGATCTGCGGCGTGCTCCTTGAGCCGTACGTTCTTGGGGCGCCCTGTTTCACCAACGTACGTTGCACCACACTCGCACGAGGTCTTGTACACCACCCCTTTCCTTAGCTCTTTGGGGACAGCATCCACCATGCCTCTCACCACGCGGACTCCATCAAAACGGGCGTCATCCGGTGCCTAACCCGGCGTGCTGAGGCAGTGTGCAGCGACGAGGAGGCGAAGCTGGCAGAAGTCGCTCATCTGTAGCAGGTGTTTGCAAGCAACGGCTACCCAGCGAGGTATATCAGACGTGCCATGAATCCTCCCGCCGATCCGAGACCGCGCAACGAACCGTCCAGCGATCAGCCCGACGAACAAGACCCTCCAGACGACCACAGGTCGAACTCGCAGGCGAATACTGATCAGTCCCAGCCGACCACCGAACGACAGCGACCCATGTATATCAGTGTTCCATACGTCAAGGGTACCAGCGAGAGAATAGGCCGGATTTTAGCGCCGCATAACATCCGGATAGGACATAGCTCGAGGCCGACCCTGCGGGAGAGGTTGGTGAAGGCGAAGGTGTTGAAGAAATTCGTTCCCTTCATTTGAAAATGGGCCTTGTACAAGGCCCTATCTTCAACATGGAGCGACCGTTAGTGTGACGTCACCTCGTTTAGTCATTCTGATTTAAATGGGTTTGTTCGTTGAAAAATCGCTTAAAACTTGGTCTGAACTTTGTTGTGGTGCCTACAGAGTAAAAAGAATCAGCTTTATGACAGTAATGTGGCCTGGGGAAGGAGGTAATTTTGGGCTGTGACGTCACATATTTGAAAGTTTGTGTTTGGAATATGGGAAGCCTAAGATGTTTAATGAAAAATAAATGCCAGAACCGTGTTCCTGGTCATCCAATCTATAAAGTCGGGCACAATTTAACTGGTTTTAACAACATTTTAGAAGGTGGGATAGTCCCTTTAACGGAAATTTCTGAGTATGAGCGGCCGGCCGACCGGCCGGCCGTGCGGACGCTTTTGCGAGGCTTATATCTCAGCAACCACTTGACCGATTTACACGCGGTAATTTTTGTAGGGTAGCTTGATTCCTTCTACCAAGTATTGGACTATTCCCGATGCATTTGGGTGACCCCTTATGCACGTGCCACGTGCAAAACGAAGAGGTGTCAGTTTTGTAATTGTTGCAATATCTCGGTAACTACTTGGCCGATTGCGCTGAAACTTGGCATGAAGGTAGGCACCCACTAGGCACTGCATATCCATGTGCCAGAGTTGGGGTGCTGCTGCACGTGCGCACGTGCAGGGGTCGTTTCCAGATCTCGAGAACGGCTCGACCGATTGCGCTCAAATTTGGTATACAGTTAGGGACCGGTTAGTAGGGTGCCGTGCACAAGTCAGTTGGGACCCATCTTGCACGTGCGCACGTGCAGGGTGCCGCTTCCAGATCTCGAGAACGGCTTGGCCGATTGTGCCCAAATTTGGCACATCGCTAGAGACCGGTTAGTAGGGTGCCGTGCACAAGTTAGTTGGAGGTACCCCCTCGAAATTTCGCACGTGCAAGGCCCGCCCTCTCGCTCGCTCCGTTAGTCGCCCCAAAAGGCGTTATACTGGTCATAAATGAGTAAGTCAGAAAACACCGCAGTTTTCCTCTTAACGTTGGACCATAACGTAACGCCAGCGTCATTTTAGGTCAAATTATGACATCTCAGACTTCCTTTTGCCAGTACTCGTCAAATGAATGCAAGAGGCTACTTAATTGTCTATCACTTTTGAAGGTGTAATAATAAAACGGGAATATCAAAATAGCCACTGGTTAGAGTCATCTACAGCACAGCCCTAGAAATATGGCGAACGGCCGCTTTGCCTCTAAAAAGTTGTTTTTGACTGCGTCCTTTAGAAAATGTCAATAGTTTAGGCCAGTTCCATATCTGTAAACAAAAATGTAGTAAACAGCGTGAATTTCCGGTTCATTTAACGCTTATGTTAGATTTCAATGTAGTGGGGTCACGAAGGTACGAATTGTTTTCAATGTCCATTGTGCTTAGGAAACTAACATGGCCAGCTAGTTCTTACACGAACAGCGAATTCACGATGTGATAATCCATGACGCATAGGCCGTAATTGTTTTCCGCTTGTTTACGTTCACAACACAACACGGTTAACGATCAACGTAACATGACACAGCATGTCTAGAAACCATCCATGATAAGAGGGTGTATAGAGCTGGTAGATAATACACTCTGGATTCTGGGTGGAATGACCCAAATATTTCGTAACTAGGCTGTTGCAACTTTGAACACCGCAATTGCACTTTGTACCAGGAGATGACACGACACCTACAAAAAAGATGCGTAATACGCGAAAAGGCTGATCCATTATAAAAAGACTATTGCGAAAGAGAATGAGGACGGGAAGGTTTGGAACTTCAATGGGGCTGGGGTAAACACTAGCACGTTAAACGACATCCCCACCTATTCTTATTTCAGTCTTCAGGGCGCCGTTGAAAGAGCACTAACAGAACAGTCCCAGGAAAGCTGGCGTCCTGGATGAACGGCAACAGCGACACCAAAAGCTAGTCTGAGCGACTGTGCCTCGCCCGATTGTAAGCCAACGTTTAGACGGTTTTGGAAAACTAGAGTCCAGATATGTTGGCGGTTCGTTCATTGACCTTCATTGACGCCATGCTTTTTTACAACAGCTTTATTAAACAGCTTAACTTCAACTAGATATTTGAACTTGTTGCCAATCGCATATTGATATAGCATATAAGTACCAGTAGGGGCATTCCACGATAGATCGACCAAAAATAAATAAAATTTACACCCTCATATTTTATTTTTTGCTTAAAATTGGTCTAATGGGTTGTGATGGGCGGGGAACCCAGCTGTGGCAAGGATTTTTTTCTTCGAACAACGGTTTCCGAGATATAGCCTCGGGCAGTTCCTGGAGGTCACACTGCAACCCTATGTTTGGCGGCTTATAACTCAGAAACTATTGGTTTTCTATGGTAAAAACTTTATATGGTTCAACTCGCAATCAACCAACAAACGTTTTGGCTATCTCGGATTTTCGATTTTTGAAAATTTTGATCACGTGACATCTTGACCTTTTTTTCGAAGAGTGACCTTGATATTTTCCCAACTGAAAGTCGCAATTATGTCTGATGACGATTAAAGCCTTATCAATTGTCATTCATATGCGCAAATAAAAAAGTGGCTTTCGGCCTGCGTTGACCTCAGGTCAGGTCATTTTTATGACCTTCCCATTATTACGAGCGGGAGCGACAGCGAGATCTCGAGAACAAAGCAAGATAGCGACAAGTGGTAAACGGCACAAAGTACACATGGATAAGGTCTACAATTTTTACTCAGGTTATTTTCAGGTCAGGTCAAAGATGACGTCACAGGGGTAAAAAGAAAGTCTAAATGGCGGCACTACATATATATGAAGTTTTTCTCGAATAACTTTCAAAGTATCCCAGCTAGGAACAAACTAATAGCACCATCGTGATCCTCTCGTCGATCCGCATCGAAACATCTGTATGTTGACCTCAAAAGGTCAAGGTCAAAAGTTGACCTTAGGTCACGTGACCTTAAGGTCATCATATATATCATTCGATGGGCCTTGACGAGCTGAACACAATGAGCCTATCCGCGCGGCTGTATCTCAAACCTGTAAGGAATTATATGCAAAAAACATTTGGTGACCTTTCATGACGTCACATGACCCAAGAGCAACGTCACAGTTGACCAAGAGCAAAAAAGGTCTCAAGGTAGTCAAAGTTAGTCGTATATGAAGTCACTCATGGTATATTAGGCAATTCCGACGCGTTTTAGTGTAAAAATAAGGGAGCTGATTTTTCCCCAATTGACTTATAATGGGGTGGTCAAGAAATTGACCTGATCTTAGGTCATCGGTATTGAAATTCAAAACGAACTGGCGCTAGGCGAAAGAACACAATGGTGCCTGTTCCACGTCTCTTTCTTTATTAGATCAAAAGGTACAGCCAAAACTATTTTGACTTCCTTTTTACCCCTGTGACGTCATCTTTGACCTGACCTGAAAATGACCTCCGTAAAAATTGTAGATCTTATCCGTGTGAATCCTGTACCGTTTACCGCTTGTCGCTATCTTGCTATATTCTCGAGATCTCGCGTCGCTCCCGCTCGTAATAATGGACAGGTCATAAAAATGACCTGACCTGAGGTCAACGCAGGGCGATAGCCACTTTTTTTATTTGCGCATATGAATGACAATTGATAAGGCTTTAATCATCATCAGACATAATTGCGACTTTCAGTTGGGAAAATATCAAGGTCACTCTTCGAATAAAAGGTCAAGATGTCACGTGATCAAAATTTTCAAAAATCGAAAATCCGAGATAGCCAAAACGTTTGTTGGTTGATTGCGAGTTGAACCATATAAAGTTTTTACCATAGAAAGCCAATAGTTTCTGAGTTATAAGCCGCCAAACATAGGGTTGCAGCGTGACCTCCAGGAATTGCCTGAGGCTATATCTCGGAAACCGTTGTTCGAAGAAAAAAATCCTTGGCACAGCTGGCTTCCCCGCCCATCACAACCCATTAGACCAATTTTAAGCAAAAAATAAAATATGAGGGTGTACGGCTTTGGTCGATCTATCGTGGAATGCCCCAGTAGTGATCTATGAGCCAAGCGAAGGAAGTGTCGGTGAAGCCTGGTGTTAGTGCGGCGGCTCGAGTCTGTGTAATTATTCGGCACCCCCTAAGCAGGTCTCAGGAGTCGAGGTGTTCGCCACACGACGGAAAGCCCTGTTGGTCGCACCCTCCCGGTTCGTTACCGGCTCGTCTTCCAAAGTAATCCCACGTCATGACGCTACAGCGATCACCAGATCAGGGCTGCCGCATAGCGTGCAAAGCAATTCGTGGAAGCACACAACGGGTTTTGAGGCGACAGAGCCTCCCATACGGCAAGCTGGCTATATAAAGGGAGTCGAAGTTGAGAAACGGGCACTTCCCCACTGAACTAAGCGGATCACCGTTGCTGCTCGCTTTGTAGGTAAGTTGGTCGAGGGAGAGTATCGTTTTTAGGCGGGGCTCACTGCGCCAGATATGTTGAACGGGCGTGCACGTAGTTGTGGATCAGTCAACAGCTATCCACCATTTGCAATGCGCAATGCGCATGTACATACTTTTGTCTGCAGCTCTCCTGTGGATATGTTGGGGTATGCTGCTGATGTGAAGTATTGCGAGTGACTATAAAATGCCGCAATAGCGTGAGAATGCTAGATAACTCGTGGGCGTCATTCGTATGGAGCAATTCAGCAAAATAATTTCGTTTGTTCCCTTAGTAGGAACGCTGGATAGCGAGTGTTAGGAAGCTGCCGAATAGAAATACCATTGATACTGTAACAACTCATTGAAATAATGACCCGCGTTAGCCTATGATGCAGCAACAGTTAAATGATGGCTAGCGAAACCCTATATTAGGCGTTCTCACAATGCCTTAAGTGGAATATGGAACGCAATAAACAAGGCATACAATCTACATTTGTGCATGCTGCTACATTTCGATCTTCCGTTCCTTATGATGTAGGTATGTTGCATACCAAATGTAGTGTGACGATGATAACTCAAGTTTATTGTGAAAAAAACCTTTATGTCCTTTACAACAAACTCGAGTTATTATCGTCATTGTACATCTCTGATTCGTTACAAATGTAGTGTTTGATATCTACCTTTTTAAGCTAACAACTACACCCAACATAGCTTCCATTCTGATATAGCTGAGGTCACACCGTAGCCCTGTGACAACCAAAAGAATGTCTCACCTTCTGTCTTCGTTTCCACTTTCTAGACTTCAACCATGAAGCTCGCTGTCGTTCTCGCCTGCCTGCTGGTGGCCGTCGCTGCCAAGCCCCAGCTTGGATTCCCATTTGGCGGTGGCACCGGCGATGCCTTCGCGGGGTCCACCCAGGGACAGAACAGTGGTCCGTTCGGTACTAGCCAGATCCAACAGAGCAGCGCTGGTGCCCGAGTAAGTACCAGTACTTAACCCTCGCCCGCACATGGGGGGGGGGTGGTTGCCACCCCCCCAGGCAGTCTTTCTGCTCTGCACTCAACATTTTTAGAGCTAGAAGGCTGATTTTTCGTATAGCTGCTCGTCTATCCTTTCTTGATGTCAACTGAAAATTTCAAGTTTCTGTGATTTTTGGTTTCGGAGATATGACCTTGTTTTTCAGGTCATGTCATGACCCAAATGGCCAATTCTCAACATCTTGCGTTTGCCATGGGCCTTGTGAGCTTTTGACACCCTGATTTCGGCCTTTTTTGCCAGTCTTACCTCCCACCTATCATGGAACATATTGTTCGACGATGTACAGGGGTCAAGGTCAGGGTCAAGGTCAACCTAGGTCATCTAAGATAATTGCGTTTTAGGCAAGCTGAATTTACTTTTCGTGAAGTTTTTTGACTGCATTTTTGGTAAAAGCTTCTCAGATCATGATTTTATGTGATATGGACCCAAAAACAATCGGTGCACACATCAGTATACACACAGACACACACAGACATACAAACACATATAATTGACCTTGACCTAACTTGACCTGAAATGACCTCAGCAGCAAAATTCTGGTCGGATAGTGTGACAAAGAGGTTCTAGCTGGCTTAGCACCAGAAAACAGCATCGTCATCGGTATTTGATAAGCAGCGCACTTGATATCCAACGGTGACCCAAAACAGCAACATTTTTTAGTTTGACCTGACCTGGAAGGTCAATGACTGACCTGAGAAGGTAAAACTGGGTATCATTGGATTTGTCTCTTCCCAAAGAATCTTTTTGGTCTTTACTGCTAAGCTCTATCTCCAACAGGAACGAAATGGCGCGGGGGGGTGGCAACCACCCCCCCCCCATGTGCGTTCTAGGATGGGAAAATGGCATGTGCGGGCGAGGGTTAAAGGACTTGAGGGTGACAAGACCTCGACGATAGTATATTGAATATTCAGAGGACACATAGTGATGAAACAACATAGAATATAGAACACATATAACACATAGAACATAGAACATAGAAGAGGACTGTTTAGAACGCCGGAATAGACTGGCATACTGTCTGTTCTATGCCACTGTCTGTTCTTCTATTCTAGTCATTGCATGTTTGTGACTTGAAAAGGTACCGGTTTGCATGTTCAAAAATAATTTAGCAAACCTGATGCCGTTATAATCGGCTACAGCCAATATTATTGCGCTTTTGTAATGCAAGGGCTGGGGAATTCGCAGTTTTATACAAACATGTATATGTTACAGGCAAAGTGAAAACTCGGGCATTTTGCAAAATGCCTAGGCAATTTGCAAAATGCCTGACTGGCTAGGCATTTTGCAAAATGCCCAGGCAATTTGCAAAATGCCTGACCGGCCAGGCATTTTGCAAAATGCCTAGGCAGTTTGCAAAATGCCTGACATCGAACTCACACCAGCGACGATGCGTAAGCATCATTGTAAGTGCCGCCAACAGGGGTTAATCACAAGCGATACGCACCAAGTGGGAGGACACACAGTGAGACATTCTCCGGGTAGCGCTGCCGAGTTCAATGTCACTGGGCCCCAGGCAGCGCGAGCGGCCCGGCCGCCGCGTCGGCTACCGGGCGCCCGGCGCGGTTTTATCGGTAAACACGCGTTAAACACGGTTATGCTTCTAAGAGCCTTGATGACTCTGGAAATACTTTGTGTGGATATTGATCAGAAAAGAATGTTCTTTCGATGTATGGTAGCTTGGTTGGCGAGCCACACGTCTACATTATCAATGCATTGTGACTGTGTAAAGATGAACATGCCCGTTGCATGTAAAACTTGTAATTTCTAAGCGTCTTTTTATTACAAAGGTGTGCACGTGGGTCGTGGATGACCAAAAACTTGCTTTTCTGGAAAAGCGGAAAAGCCACATGTTCTTGTTGTCTATGGAATGTATCTCATCTCATTCCAATGCATTGCCATTGTTTTTTAAATGCTGTTTTTCCTGAAATGTACCAAAAATGGCTGATTTCTCAAGGTATAGACCATTTCTTTCCACGTGACACGTGATTAACAAAAATGTTTATTGGATACGTTTGTCTCTGTTCTATCGATCGCTGGCAACCCCGTGTCGCTGCGGCACTCTCTTGCCGTGATGTAAATAAGCACGGGAAACGAAGAATGTCGGGTCAATATTCGGCCGGTCGCCGCGTTTTTCCGCGCCCATGTTTCTCTGTGCCATGCTCCGCGCCCCATCGCAGCATTCCTACACACGAACGGCTACAACTCCGTATACGAAAATTATAGGGAGACGTTGGCTCAATCTACACCATTCAGTAGTGGTTCCATCTCGACGGAAGTGGCGCAAGACGTGGGTAGATTCGTAAATATTGAATGTGTTTGGGGCTCAGGCACATGGGAGCGACATGGTCAACGCCTGTGGTAAATAAAAACGGTAAAATAAATCAATCACAACTCAGGCATTTTGCAAAATGCCTGACCCGCCAGGCATTTTGTAAACTGCCTAGGCAGTTCGCAAAATGCCTGGTGGGTCAGGCAGTTTGCAAACTGCCTAGGCATTTCGCAAAATGCCTGGCGGTCAGGCATTTTGCAAATTGCCTGGGCATTTTGCAAAATACCTAGCCGGTCAGGCATTTTGCAAATTGCCTAGGCATTTTGCAAAATGCCCGAGTTTTCACTTTGCCTGTAACATATATAACTACTATTCTTTGTTGCGTAAAACTATTGTATATTGTATAGTGAATGTTGGGCAACATGTGATAGTCCTGTGTGTAATGTGTGTGAGCATATGACATATGAACAGCCACACTGAAAAGTATAACACTTCCCTTCCCGCATCACACATGCGCCACAAGTCCACCAAAACTCGCATTTCCAGCATGTTCACATACTCGTCTAACGAATCCACCACGCTCTCTCGCAGGGCTCTGCCTCTGGATTCGGCTCGTCCAACAATCGAGCCCAGAGCACAGTCGGCCAGAGCACAGGGATCTTCGGGAACAGCCAGTTCGCCAACAACCAGGCGACCAGCAACCAGCGAGGCTAGCTCCCGCGCGAGGACAGACCCGATCGGACAACTGCAACTCCATGGCGCTAAGACAACTTAAACTAAGCGAAAGCAAGCTGTCATTTTCGTGTGAAAGTGCCAAAGTTACAGAGTTCGTTAGCTGAACGCTAGCGGCGCGAAGACAACCGTCACGAGAAGGCACGGGGCTTACAGAGTTCTTACACAAGATGCTGGAAGTTCGGGGCGAAAACGGCATCTGCAAGAAGTCGTACTGACATGGCCGCATGTGCAAAGGCAGTAATCCACCTATTTCTGGTAATGCGTGAATGCGGATATGCCAAAAATTATGCTGCTATTGAACAATAAACATGATCAAAATATGTGAAGTTTTTGATTCTAGAGTCTTGAAATCAGTGACTAAGTACGCTTATATAGACAATAAATTTAATAACACTTGTTTCACATGTTACACCAACCGAATACGCTTTGTATGCCGAGCATTCAATAAGCCAAACCAGCACCAACAAGGTTGTTGAGGACGTCGCCGCTTTGTCGTTCCAAGTTGCAGCATCCTTTGCTTTCAAAGCTATGTCACTGCACGTGCAATTTTGAAAAGTCACCGACCAGTAGCGGCGGAACACCTTCAATTAAAGGGGGGCACTGCCAACTTCTGGTCCCATTCTTTCCATACAACGCTCATAGGGCTAATGTTAAAATATCAAAATCAAAGGGGGCACGGTGCCCCGGTGGCGAATTTCCTAAGTGTGGAACTATTCATACCGTCGCCCGTTCGAGTGACGTCATCACTCGGCGCTGGCGGCTAGGTGCATGGATTGACAGGTCCTTAAGTTGGCGAAGAGGCGGAGCCAGTTATCCTGCGTAAATATTTAGTCAGTCTTAATTTTAGCGAGTTCCCTAGTTAGAGAAAAAGTAACTTGTTCTACGTGAATATATAACCGGTGTTATTTCAGTTATCGTTCGTGCATTCGCCCACCTTGGAGCATATCTCCTACGAGGTGCTTGAGTTTTGACGGTGGGGTTTGTGCACTGCGTTTCGCTTCAGCATTGAGCAAATGTCTTCAGTAGGTATTACGGCTGGTGATACTGCCTATCGGCGTTGAATGATGTTTGACACCAATAGGACATAAATTAGCAGGTAGTGCGAATTTATTGTTAGCAGATTTATTAGCGAGATTATTAGCAGATTTATTAGCGGATTTATCATTTATCTTATTAGCAGGTAGTGCGGATCTATAGTGCGGATATTGAGTGACGCCATCTGGACCGATGCTGGAGATGATAGCGCCACCTGCCGCCACTTAACTGCGCGCCACTTGTAACAGTGCCTGGCTGGTGCTGTGTGTTGATTGTTTGAAGCGACTAGTACCTTATGACGCATAATATAAGGTCACTTTGCAAAATTAGAGGAGCATGGACGAATCAATTTGTGAGACATTGACGCTTTAGTAATACATGATTGTTCCCAACACAAGATATGTATTAGATTTTAATGTAATTCCTCAACTTCCCATAATAACACCAGGGGCGCTAGTGCCGCGCGCTGCTAGCCTATAATCGTGCAGCGATTGGTCAGCCGACTGTGAGCCATGACGTCACAGCCTGTAACGTCATCTCGGCGAAGCTTGCGCCAATCACAGACCTTAGGTATGGGCAGTTCGACACTTAGGAAACTCGCGCCCCGGTGCCCTCCCCGTTCCGCCGCCTATGTCACCGACATTCTCAAAGAGCCCACGATTACTTTACTTTATTTGCAACGCTGGCATTGCTGAAAATGTGAGTGAGGCTTTATGATGTCTTTTCACGCTTATTACATTGTGCTGTAACTATATCATTTCTGCCTTGAAGCAATGTCATGCGTGTATGTAGGTTATCGAAACACTTTTTATTTAACCCTCGCATGTGTAAGGGGGTCGGATTGACCCCTTCATGGTTTTTCGCGAATAACTCGCGCAAAAAGCGGCCGATCGCAACGAAACTTTCATGGTACTCTCAAGTTAACCCACGCCCCGCTGGGCTATTCACTTATTCAGCCATACGCGCCCTGCTGGGGGGGGGGCAGATTCTGCCCCCCCCCCCTGTCTTACTTCCGAACCGATGGTCGTAGAAAGACGGGGAAAACGGCAATCGAAAGCTCTCAACAAGGTGGATCTTAAGAGCCCATTTTTTTTTAACCCGCGCCCCAGTGGCGGTCTCAGCCAACTTCGCCCTAGTGGGGGGGGGGGGGATATGTTACCACCCACCTCTAACTCAAAAACTAAGAGGGCTAGAAAGACGCGGTAAAAAGCAGTTGATAGCTCTCAATGCGTACGTTTGAAATATTCCAGTTATTTTTCATCTTAGAGCAGTACTGGGGTCACAAGAGGTCATCAAAGGTCAAAATTTGCGAATTGTCATTATATTTTTTCAGAAAACATGCCATTATTTCAGAACTATAATAGCTAGGAAACCGCATTAAAA